>NW_026890821.1:0-12500 GCF_015708825.2 Lethenteron reissneri | reverse complement strand
TATCGTGGAAGTCGGCGAGAGCAGCCGCGTCCGCAAGGCCTCTGTACGGTGACACGTGGGACAGCAAGGCTGCTTGGTCCAGGCCCGTGTAGGGACTCAGGCCGGGGTCACCCATGTGGAGGGCCGCAATCAAACCGGGCGGCAGAAAGGCCGCGAGCACGGGACCGTTGCCGTAGCTGGAAGTGACCGTGTTCATTGTCGGCTTGTTCTCGTGTAAACGGTCAACGCCGTTGTTGCTAGACGAGCCGTCGGTCACGTGAGAAGCACTCGAGTCCAGCTCGCCGTGCGATCTCTTCGCGTAAGTCAAGTCCAACGGCTCCTCTTGGCGCTCAACGCCACTTGAATCGTGGAACTCGACAAAGCCCGTCTCTCCGAGCCTCGCCGTGCTCAACTTTGGCACCGACAAGTCGAGCGGCCGGTCCTGGTCTCGACCGCGGCGAGGACCGTCCGCCACGCCGGCGGGCTGCCCGCTCTCCGCGTGACCTGCCGCCGAGTCGGATCGGGCACCCGTCGGCGAGCCCGCCAGGTGCCGCTCCGGACTTCCCTCCGTGCCGTGGCCGGCGTGCCCAGCCGATGCCGGGCCGAGCTCGCGGGAGGGAGAGCCGGACGCACGGTGCTCCGGCGCTCTGCCCGCCGCGTTGAATTTCTCCTCCAGCCACTTGGAGAAAACGTCTCTGGGGAGGTTCATGGCCAACGACATCTTCATCGACTCCTCGGGACTCGCCTCGACACTTCCGGCAAGGCAGTACGACTTCAGGGAAGCCGACTGGTCTCCGAGTCCGGTAGCGCCGCTCCCTTTCAACCCCTTTCCGGCCGACGACTTCGACTTCTTTCGTTGAGCCGGAGACGGAGGCTGCGGCGCTGCCGGTTGAGGCGACGCGTCGATCTCGTCGTTCACCTTGCAGAGGTAGCGCTCGTGTTGGCGCAGAGGTACTGCGCTCGGAAACGGTTCGTGGCGATAGCGGCACGCGTGGCGAGCCGCCCCTTCCACGTGGGAAGAACGCTCGTGCAGATCCGGCTCTTTGGTCTTGATCTTGCCGGCGGGACGACCCGTGGCCTCCGGTCCACTGATCCGCAGGAAGTCCTCGTTGTCATCGTGACCTGAGCTCTGGGTGGCTTTGGGAGACGTGGCGACGGCCCATTCCATCTTGCCGGCGTCAGCCGTCGAGGCAGCGGCAACTGGAGATGTCGCCTCCCGCGCCGCGCCGTCCGCCGTGACGGAGCCCACGCACTTGTTGGCTCTCTTGTGCGAGCTGTACGAGCCCGAGTGAGAGAAGCGCTTCTTGCAAATTGGGCACCCGTACGGCTTCTCCCCTGGAAATTACAAACAAACACAGCCACGATGGAGGTTTCTGGGTTACATCGCGTCAGTGTGAACGACGCGTCGTCAAAAACCGACACGGCCGGTTCGTAAAGTTTGCGACGCGAAACACAACGTGCCGATTCGTTACACGAGCTCAGCACGCCGGCGTGCTGGAGAGCAAACCCACGACATTTGCAATTCAAGTGCGGCGACGTTTTCGCCAGTAACTACAACCAGCGTCATCAGGTGGGCAGCCAGAATTGTGGACGATATCGGTCGCGAAAGTCGTCGTGTCAAAGCAAAACATTATAAACGCATCATCCAAAGTGCCGTGTGACGCGGTGAATGCGGCCTGCGCTGTAGACACACGCGCAGGAAGGAAATCACAGATTTGAAGCTTTCGTGACTGCAAGGATTCATATTCTTAGGTTTTTTCGGTAAAGTCACCGTGTAGGTAAAACATTAAAATTAATGAAAATAAAATAAAATAAAAATCACGACGTTTCGGAGGCAACACAAGTCTCCGTCATCAGGTGGGACCGTCACAGCCGGATTAGCTGCATCAAGTCGTGATTTTAATTTTATTTTATTTTCATTAATTTGATGTTTTACCTACGTGACATTACCGAAAAAACCTAAGAATATGAAGGAAATCACGTCGGTGGGTGCGTTCTGCCAAACGTCGCAATTGTTCCACACTCACCGCTGTGGATGCGGAAGTGTTCCTTGAGGTGGTGTTTGCTCTTGAAGTCTCTCCCACACTCTGTGCACTTGTGGCTCGCGGCAGCGGGAGGCTGACCCTTCTGCGCAAAGATGGAACAGAGGTGCGAAGTGAGAATCAGAATAATAAAACAATTTTACCGGAGGGAATCAGATGAGCTATGAAGCTCTTCAGCACGGGCGTTGGGTAGGGGCGAGTAAGCAAGACTCCGCAAGCAGCTCAACGACGCGTCGCGACTTCTATTCCCCTGCACACATTCAGACAGACACATTCAAACAGACACATTCAGACAGACACATTCAGACAGACACATTCAGACAGACACATTCAGACGGACGCATTCAGACGGACGCATTCAGACAGACACATTCAGACAGACACATTCAGACAGACACATTCAGACAGACACATTCAGACAGACATATTCAGACAGACACATTCAGACAGACACATTCAGACAGACACATTCAGATGGACGCATTCAGACGGACGCATTCAGACAGACACATTCAGACAGACACATTCAGACAGACACATTCAGACAGACACATTCAGACACATTCAGACAGACGCATTCAGACAGACACATTCAGACAGACACATTCAGACAGACACATTCAGACAGACGCATTCAGACAGACACATTCAGACAGACACATTCAGACAGACACATTCAGACAGACGCATTCAGACAGACACATTCAGACAGACACATTCAGACAGACACATTCAGACAGAAGCATTCAGACAGACACATTCAGACGGACGCATTCAGACAGACGCATTCAGACGGACGCATTCAGACGGACGCATTCAGATGGACACATTCAGACAGACGCATTCAGACAGACGCATTCAGACAGACGCATTCAGACGGACGCATTCAGACGGACGCATTCAGACAGACGCATTCAGACAGACGCATTCAGACAGACGCATTCAGACAGACACATTCAGACAGATGCATTCAGACGGACGCATTCAGACGGACGCATTCAGATGGACACATTCAGACAGACGCATTCAGACAGACGCATTCAGACAGACGCATTCAGACGGACGCATTCAGACGGACGCATTCAGACAGACGCATTCAGACAGACGCATTCAGACAGACGCATTCAGACAGACACATTCAGACAGATGCATTCAGACGGACGCATTCAGACGTGCGATGATGCCGGCAAACGGGGGGTCAGTCACCTGGCCCGCCCGGGGAGGTCGCGGTGATGTGTGGAGATCCGCGAGGGCCCCCTCGTGCCGGCGGCGAACGTGCTTCCGCAGCGAGCCCCGACGCTTGTAGCCGCGGCCGCAGTGAGGGCACGGCAGCAGCGGCGGCGGCGGCAGCGGCGGCGCGGCAAACGAGCCGTGAGTCCTCGGGCCTAGCGGGGAGGCACGGGGCGAGGGGGCCGCTGGTGGTGCATGAAGAGACGACGCAATCCCACCGATGTGACGGACCGCTGTCGAGTTGGTGGTCCGTGTTGTTCACGTCGTCTGTCGTGAAAATTCGGTCACGGTTCCTACGATCGCTGTTTCATTGCTTTTATGGCCAAGCGTGGTGGTGTTTTCTTTTAGACGCTGTCGCCTCGACAGACCTGTTCTTCACCTGAGGACGGCTGCTTGTGTTGTGGCCGAAACGTCGTGAGAATTATTTATTATGTTTTATTTTTATTATTTTATTACTTCCCTTCTACGTGACTTTACCGAAAGAACCAAGAAGATTTTATGGCTTTGTTTTGGTGATTTTCGAAAAGTGTTTTTGGTTTGGCCGTGTTTTGTTTGTTGTAGAACGGAGTTAGACTGATGGCCTTAATCTAAGTTGCACGCCTCCCTCTCATTCCGCTTCTCACTCTGCGAATGCGTCGCTTAACGGAGATGCCACCGCCTGCGTTGGCAAATACGCAATTGCCGGGTGTCTTGCGATGCCGCTGCCACAAGCGTGGCACGCCCGGCTCTGGTTGGCCCACCCCGAACCGCTGAACGTAACGATCGCTTGGTGAAATTAGCCGCAATCCAGAATAACGTTTGGCCACGTGGCCCAGGGGTAGAGAAAGTCGCTCGCAATCGGGAGGCTGCGAGTTCAAATCGTCATTTGGGGATGGGAAGTTGATTCAGCCCGTCACCGCTTTGGTCTCTCACGCCATGGGAATGTGAAATTCCCACCAGTGGCAATGAATCGGTACCCAGTGAGACGATCACAGCTGCCTCAATGCTCGCTGGAGCAGAACATATACTCTGTGGATTTAGTTCTTGTTGTTAAGTCGACAAATGCTACAAACGTGTTTTTTTTTATATTTAAAGCTTTCGTGACTGCAGGGATTCATCTTCTTGGTTCATTCGGTAAAGTCGTCACGTAGAATGGAAGTAATAAAATAATAAAAATATAACATAATATAATAATTCTCACGACGTTTCCGCCACAACGCAAGCAGCCGTCCTCAGGTGAAAACCAGGTCTGTCGAGAAGACAGAAGACAGGTCTGTCAAGAAGACAGAAGATAGAGTCTGTCTTCTCGTCAGACCTGTTCTCCACCTGAGGACGGCTGCTTGCGTTGTGGCCGAAACGTCGTGAGAATTATTTTATTTTATTATGTTTTATTAATATTATTTTATTATTTCCCTTCTACGTGACTTTACCGAAAGAACTAAGGTGTTTTTTTTCCCTTTCATTTTAAACACAACGCTAACAACTACGCTGTAAAGTCTGAGCACGTGCGCTCTTACCGCCACCGCCACCACCGCCACCACCACCACCGCCACCACCACCGCCATCACCACCGCCACCACCACCACGGCGAGTGGCCCCACTGCCCGGCACATCGCACTCCGCCAATGTCCCGTCCTGCGCACTGCCCAGCGCCTCGGCAGTCTTGTCCACGCCGGGATTGACACCGGTCCCCTCTAAGTTCGTCTCGTCATCCTCCGCCGCCGCCGCCGCCTCCACCTCGTCTTTCTCCTCCTCTTCGTCCACCTCCTCGATGATCTGCAGCCTCTCCTCGTCGTCCTCATCCGGGTCGCGGTCTCGCATCGCCGCGCTCGCGTAGCTCGCCACTGCGACCGAGCAGAGCGGCGCGTCAGCGCGTTTGCCGACGGTTTTACCTTCAAGGGTGTCACTCAAAGGAAACAACCAGGAGGACAACTGTGGTGAACATTGCTTCACGCTCGCTTCTAAAGATCCATTGCTTTGTTATTTCGATGTAAAGCTTTCGTGACTGCAGGGATTCATCTTCTTGGTTCTTTCGGTAAAGTCACGTAGAAGAGAAATAAAAATTATATTATCATATTATTTTATTATTTTATTATATGATATTATTATATTATATTATTATATAATAATATTATTATATTATTATATTATTTTATTATATTATTTTATTATGTTTTATTTGTATTATTGTATTACTTCCCTTCTACGTGACTTTACCGAAAGAACCAAGAAGATACTTTATTATTATTAATATATTCTCCCCCCTCCCGCCCCTCCATTCCCAGTGTGTGGTCTAGCACATCTGACACGAACATCATTTTTGTTCACCTACGTGACTTTACCGAAAAAAAACTAAGAGTATGAATCCTTGCAGTCACGAAAGCTTCAAATCTAGAACATCATCACATCGACAGCGAGGATGACCGGGCGAGACTGACGCCACGTGCTTTGCCAAGGCCAGGTTTGTTTTTCTCCCACCGTCCCACTAATGGCTTAGGTCTGTGAATAAACTTTTACATTGCGCGCAGAGGTCACAAACGTGGTTTTGATTCCTTACCTGTACCTGGCCGCACCAGGGTCGCAATTGGGTACCCGTACCCGGCCGGGTACAGGTACCCGTTCCCTACCTGTACCCGTACCCTACCCGAAATGAGTGACAAACGGTTACTCACCAGTGACTCACGGCCGACCCGTATCCGTACCCGGCCGCACCAGGGTCGCAAACGGCTACCCGTACCTGGCTGGGTACGGGTAGCCGGCTATCGGGTAGGGTACGGGTATCGGGTACCCGGTTGCGACCTCTGGTTGCGGGGGATCTGTGTGCCTATGAGGAAGTGTTCCTGCCATGCGGCAAAGACTAATTCCATGCCGTTCTGGCTGACCATTCACGGTGACAGCAACGCACAGCGTTGCCACGTCTTACACGTTTGTTCGGGGGGGTTTATTATCCCGAAAAAGTTCGCTTAATTTCCGACCGTACGCATATTTTTCACCGTTGCTGAAAAAATATCACTAAAAATGAACACCGCTTGTGCGGATTGAATGCAACAACAATTCACAGCGTAACCAGTGAGACGGTTCGCTTGAAAAAAGAACGTATCCTTGACTGCATTTGGTCCCCACGTGTCACTGTCACGGACAGCAGGATTTGCACATTTATTTTTCTAACAAATAAGGCCCACTGAGTCATGTCGGTTTTTTAACAGAAGCGACCTGGCCAAAATGATAGCTCAACAAAGCAGCCTCTGTGTAAATTTATAGCAGCCAAATACTTTGAACGCATGTGATTCTAAACGTAGAGGTAAACACCGGATGACCCGGAGACAAATCCACCCGCCACCATGGGGAGAACACGCAAACTCCAAATATACAGCAGCAGGCGTCAGGGTCGGGATCGAACCCACAACATCCTGTATACCAGGCGAGGTAGTTAACATCTCCTAGCCACCGTGATGATGATGAGAGAGAGAGAGACACGCAAGCTCCAAATATACAGCAGCAGACGTCAGGGTCGGGATCGAACCCACGACCTCCTGTATACCAGGCGAGGTAGTTAACATCTCCTAGCCACCGTGATGATGATGAGAGAGAGACACGCAAACTCCAAATATACAGCAGCAGGCGTTAGGGTCGGGAATGAACCCACGACCTCCTGCACACCAGGCGAGGTAGTTAACATCTCCTAGCCACTGCAGCAACCCAATCTCAATGTTCAAGGGCTCTTGTATGGTGCCATTAAAAAAACAAAACAGCATTCTTATTCTTATTAACCAGCGCTTACAATAGAGTCAATAGTTCGTTTGCAAGGTTCGAGTTCAAGGTCATTGATTAGGTATAGCCCTGTGAGCCATTCGGCTCTTGAAGGTGGTTACTGTGTTATACTGTACGGTAGTAATACAGTAACAGAGCTGATCGACCCTCGGGGATCGATACACAAACGAGGGGTGGGATGGTGAGGCTGGTCAGCAACTTGTGGCTTCCTTGTGGCTAAACTCGCGCCATGGGAATGTGGAATTTCCACGGGCTTCTCGACGCTTCTCTGCGGTTGAAATTTTATTGTTTTAAACCGATAGTATTGGACATTAGCGACTAAGTTTTTTGCAACAGAAACTTCTTTTATTATTTCCCTTCTACGTGACTTTACCAAAAGAACCAAGAATGTGAATCCCTGCAGTCACGAAAGCTTCATATCGAAACAACCACAACAAACACAACAACCACAACAACACACAAGATGATGGCAGATATTTAACACGATGTTATATTTAAAACAATCTAACAACACAACCACCACCACAACAACAACAACACAACCACCACCACCACAACACACAAGATGGCAGATATTTAACACGTTGTTATATTTAAACAATCTAACAACACAACCACAACCACCACCACAACAACACAAGATGGCAGATATTTAACACGTTTATATTTAAACAATCTAACAAGACAACCACCACCACCACAACAACACAACAACCACAACAACAACAATATGGCAGATATTTGTCACGATGTTCATATTTAAACAATCTAACACCACCACAACAACAACAGCAAGATGGCAGATATTTGTCATGCAAGTCTTTACTTACTTCGTGTTAAACTGCAGTGTTCGTTACTGGGCTGCAAACGCCACCTACTCACAACAACACAACAACAACAACACAACAACAATATGGGCAAGCTCACACGAGAGTGGGGGAGAACTTAGCAGCGACAGCAGCAACAACAACAACAACAACAACATGGGCAAGCTCACACGAGAGTGGGGGAGAACTTAGCAGCAGCAGCAACAACAACACACAACAACAGGGACACTGGCGAATTGAATTGTCATTTGATATTGAGCCCAGCCACTTACTGCCACCCAGTGGCTTCTGCTAAGCGCTGCTGTTGGAGTGCAAGATGACAAAATCTGACCACAGCCTGGGGCACAATGGCCCATCATCATCATAAGCCCCTTTAATAAGCATGGCCGTTGACCCTGCAGGCCACTGAGCGAGCAACCCAACGTTCCTACCAGCTCCCTCCGCAGCAGGACGATGTGTTCATACACTAACATCTATACGCCAAGGCGACTTTTTGGGGGTAAATAACAGCTATTGTTTTATTTTCGATTTAAAGCTTTCGTGACTGCAGGGATTCATCTTCTTGGTTCTTTCGGTAAAGTCACGCAGAAGGGAAGTAATAAAATAATAAAAATAAAACATAATAAATAATTCTCACGACGTTTCGGCCACAACGCAAGCAGCCGTCCTCAGGTGAAAACCAGGTCTAGAGTGGGCCGTGTCTCCCTCGGACAACCGTGTCTCCCGTGGCCTACACAAAGAGCGGAGCAGCTGCACGAGAGAGACACGGGGAGAGAGAGACACACAGGAGAGAGACACGGGGAGAGAGACCGGGGAGAGAGAGAGACACGGGAGAGAGACACGGGGATAGGAGACACGGGAGAGAGACACGGGGAGAGAGACACGGGGAGGTGAGACACGGGAAGTGAGAGACACGGGGGGAGAAGAGAGACACGGGGCAAGAGACACACGGGGAGAGACACGGGGAGAGAACATGGAAAGAGACGTGAGAGAAAACATGGGAGAGAGACAGAGACATGGGAGAAAGAACACAGGGAGAGAGACATGGGGAGAGAGAGAGACACAGGGAGAGAGACACGGGGGAGAGACACACGGGGAGAGAGAGACCCGGGGGAGAGAGAAATAAGGGGAGATAGACATGGGAAAGAGACGTGGGAGAGGACATGGAGAGAGGAGAGATATGAGAGAGAGTAAACTAAACTAAATATAAAAACTAAAACTCTAACGTTTTCGTATTGACCAAGCCCCACTGACGCTTTTTGTCAGAAGTGATCAAAAATGAGATCAGCTCCACTGAGGAGGGGACATCTTGATCGTCATCAAAGAGACACCTACAGACACCCACAGAGACCCACATACACCCATAGACACCCACAGAGACCCACATACACCCAGAGACACCCACAGACACCCAGAGAGACCCATAGAGACCCACATGCACCCATAGACACCCACAGAGACACAGAGAGACCCATAGACACTCACAGAGACCCACAGAGACCCATAGACTCCCACAGAGACCCACAGAGACCCATAGACCCACAGAGACCCGTAGACACCAGCAGACACGCACAGAGACCTACAGAGACCCACAAAGACCCACAGAGAACCACAGACACCCATAGTGACCCACAGAGACCCACCCAACCATTAATTCACCCACTCACTCTCCTAGACGCTCACTCACCCACTCACTCTCCTACACACTCACTCACCCACTCACTCTCCTACACACTCACTCACCCACTCATCCTCCCAGTCACCCACCCACTCACTCTCCTACACACTCACCCACTCACTCTCCTACACACTCACTCACCCACTCATCCTCCCAGTCACCCACCCACTCACTCTCCTACACACTCACTCACCCACTCACTCTCCACACTCACTCACCCACTCATCCTCCCAGTCACCCACCCACTCACTCTCCTACACACTCACTCACCCACTCACTCTCCTACACACTCACTCACCCACTCACTCTCCTACACACTCACTCACCCACTCACCCTCCCAGTCACCCACCCACTCACTCACCCCAACGTTGGCTTATGGGGATGACTTCATACGCACAGAGGTAGTACACACAACAACGACCGCCATTCGTTACCACGATGCGTGTTGCCAGGCCACGTGCACGTTGAGGCCACAGGTACACACACACAGGTACACACAAACACAGGTACACACACAAACACAGGTACAAACACACACACAGGTACACACAGGTACACACACAGGTACACACATACACAGGTACACACACACACAGGTACACACACAGTTACACACACACACAGGTACACACACAGGTACACACACACACAGGTACACACACACAGTACACACACACACAGGTACACACACACACAGGTACACACACAGGTACACACACACACAGGTACACACACACACAGGTACACACAAACACAGGTACACACACAGGTACACACACACAGGTACACACACACAGGTACACACACAGGTACACACACAGGTACACACACAGGCACACAGGTACAAACACACAGGTACACACACACAGGTACACACAAACAGGTACACACACACAGGTACACACACACACAGGTACACAGGTACAAACACACAGGTACAAACACACAGGTACACACACAGGTACACACACACACAGGTACAAACACACAGGTACACACACACAGGTACACACACACACAGGTACACACACACACAGGTACACACAGGTACACACACAGGTACACAAAACACAGGTACACAAACACATAGGTACACACACAGGTACACACAAACAGGTAGAAACACACAGGTACACACACACACAGGTACACAAACACACAAGCACACAGGTACAAACACACAGGTACACACACACAGGTACACACACACACAGGCACACAGGTACACACACACAGGTACACACACACACAGGTACACACAGGTACACACACACAGGTTCACACAAACACAGGTACACAAACACACAGGTACACACACAGGTACACACAAACACAGGTACACAAACACACAGATACACACACACAGGTACACACACAGGTACAAACACACAGGTACACACACAGGTACACACACACAGGTACTCACACACACAGGTACACACACACAGGTACACACACACACACACAGGTACACACACAGGTACACACACACACAGGTACACAAACACACAGGTACACATACAGGTACACACAAACAGGCACACACACAGGTACACACACAGGTACACACACACAGGTACACACACACAGGTAAACACACACAGGTAAACACACACACACAGGTACACAGACACACAGGTACACACACACAGGTACACACACAGGTACACACACACACAGGTACACACACAGGTACACACACAGTACACACAAACAAGTACACACACAGGTACACACACACACAGGTACACACAGGTACACACACACAGGTACACAAACAGGTACACACACACAGGTACACTCACACAGGTACACACACACACAGGTACACACACACAGGTACACACACACACACAGGTACACACACACACAGGTACACACACAGTTACACACACACACAGGTACACACACAGGTACACACACACAGGTACACACACACAGGTACACACACAGGTACACACACACAAGTACACACACACAGGTACACACACACAGGTATGCACACACAGGTACGCACGGATACAGCCTATTGATGACAATGTTATCCCAATGGAAATCGACTCCATATGCCCATTCCTCTACAATCGATTCCTAATGTAATCCCAACACAGCCTTACCATCAACACCACCATCATCACTGCCATCACCACCATCACCACCACTTCACCATCACCACCACTATCACCATCACCACCATCAGCATCACCATCACCACCACCATCACTATCATCACCATCAATGCCATCACCACCATCACCACCACCATCACCACCACCATCACCACCATCACCATCAGCATCACCATCATCACTGCCATCATCACCATCACCACCACTATCACAATCACCACCACTATCACTATCACCACCATCACTGCCATCACCACCACTATCACCACCAGCATCACCACCATCACCACCATCACCATCATCACTGCCATCACCACCATCACCACCACCATCAGCATCACAATCATCACTGCCATCACCACCATCACCACCACTTCACCATCACCACCACTATCACCATCACCACCACTATCACTATCACCACCATCACTGCCATCATCACCATCACCACCATCACCACCACTATCACTATCACCACCATCACCACCACCACCAATACTCACCTTCAGTAGTTAATATCAGCTACCACCATCACCAGAAATGACTCCACACGAGTCAATATGCTAATGAGCACTCGCCCCTCCCACCCACCGGCTCATTTGCATAAACCACGCCCACAACCATCACCTTGTGATGACGTCACACACACAAAGACCCCCCGTGTAGCCTGTAACAGACTGTAGGGGCAAGTGCTGTTAGCGAGTAGCACCTGTGAAGGCTGGAACGGTACACGAGGGGGTGGGTGGTCAGCACTACGCCCGACCGCCTTTGTCTCCCCAGTGGCGATGTTGACTACACACCGCACCACGAACTCATTTGAGGCCGAGTCGACCTAGGGGAGGCCCAGGACCGGTAGCAACAGTG
>NW_026890820.1:133558-170781 GCF_015708825.2 Lethenteron reissneri | reverse complement strand
GGCCGACAGCGACACGATGGCAGCCCCCTACGACTCTCTGCACGTGTTCCACTACGAGGGCTCCGGCTCGCTGGCCGGCTCCTTGCTCAGCTCGCTCGACTCGTTGAGCTCGGGGGGGGAGGGGGGCGGCAGCGGCGGCAGCGGCGACGACCACGACTACGACCGTCTCAACTCGTGGGGGCCGCACTTCCGTAAGCTCGCCGACTTGTACGGCTGCGGCTGTGACGACTGAGACCCCCCCACCACCACCCACCACCCACCACCCTGCCCCCCACCACCTCCTCTCAACGCCACTCTCTCCTCATCGTCATCCCCCCCCCCACCTCCGCTCATGCCCCCCCCCCACACACACGCACCTGTCAGCCTCGCCTACCCCAGCGCCCACACCACCACCCTGCCCCCACCACCACCCTCTCCAACCCCACTCTCTCTCATCGTCATTCTACCCCCCCCCCCCACCGTGCACCTCCGCTCATGCCCCCACAGCCTCGCCTAGCCCAGTGTCCACTCACCACCACCCTGCCCCCACCACCTCCTCTCAACGCCACTCTCTCCTCGTCGTCATCCGCCCCCCCCACCTCCGCTCATGCCCCCCACACACGCACCTGTCAGCCTCGCCTAGCCCAGTGCCCACCCACCACCACCCTGCCCCCCACCACCACCTCTCAACGCCACTCTCTCCTCGTCATCATCCCACCCCCCCGCCCACCATGCACCTCCACTCATGCCCCCCACACACACAGCTCGCCTAACCCAGCGCCCACCCACACAACAGTGGCACCGGCTGGACCGCCGATCCACCAGCCAGCAGCCCGCCTGCCCGCTGGCAGCAATTTTGAGTTTGGAGGCTACTCCTTGTTTTCTATTTTGGGGGGGAGCGGAGGTATAACCCGACAGGAGGACGAGGCGACGGTTCGTGTAACGTCTTCGTGGTACGAGGGACGACACCGTGATGGTTCCTCCAGCCCCGGGAGTGCCCGGCGAGGGGAAATCTGCGTTGGTTCAAGACGCGATTCCGTATCTGTGGGTACGGACGAAGCCGACCCTGCGTCGGGTTTACGATGTGTTTAGAAACCCGGTAGCTTTTTAGAAAGTCCTCCGCGTCGCGACCTTGGACGAGAGAGGTTCCTTGTCGACGAATTGGCAACGACGCCGAACGTTGGTTTGAGACAAAACCGGCCGGCTCGCCCGTCACGATCGCCGGTTAAAAAGGGTGAGTGGGCCGGGTGAGCTGGTCGGGTGAGCGGGTGGCGGGGGGCAGAGTGGGCGAGCGATTTTAAGCGAACGCCGTCGCTAACACTCCAGTTGGTATGTCGGAGCGACTCCCCTAAGTGACGCTGCCCATGAGTTCCCAGGCGGGATCCCCCTGAACTCTAATTGTAGTTAAGTCCCTCACCCCCTACTACACAACTCCAGACTCATGAACCATCATTGCATTTTCTTGGTTTTTTCGGTAAAGTCACCACGTAGAAGGGAAGTAATAAAAAAAAAAATAAAACATAAAAATAATTCTCACGACGTTTCCAGGCCACAACGCAAGCAGACCGTCCTCAGGTGAAGAATGAGAGCACTGCCCAAGCTAGGAGCTTATATATAAGCTGGGTTGGAGGTGGAAGAAGAGCGCCTTGACAAAAGAACGTGCATATCAAGAGGAGTTTAGCATATTCATGGGAAATGCGTAGGAGGTGGGCGGGGGGGGTTTCAAAGTCATATTATGCCCGTGCATTATGCAGGATCAGCAGCACCAAGGGAGGGTGCAGGGAGTAGCATTAACAAAGGGAGGGAATGTTAACATTATGTAGAAGCAATGAACCCAGCTTATATATAGCTCCAAGCTTGGCAGTGTCTCATTCTTCACCTGAAGACGGCTGGCTTGCGTTGTGGCCGAAACGTCGTGAGAATTATTTTATTGTGTTTTATTTTTATTATTTTATTACTTCCTTCTCCGTGACGACTTTACCGAAAAAACCAAGAAGATGATCCCTGCAGTCACGAAAGAAGCTTCAAAATCGAAACATCATTGCATTGCCGGAAACAATACACGACGGCCACGCTCAGACCAGATCCATCATCGAAACCGCCGAGACATAACATCTCACCCCAAATCGCCCCCACCACCTACCGCCAACTTCTCTCCTCTTACCCCACCCCGTGCCAGTTTAGGTCGCATGGAAAATTAGTTTATGGGGCTGTTCCACATCCCACCCAACCATGGGGGTGGGTAGGGAAAGGGTTCACCCAGGAGGTGGGAGGGGAGGGAGAGTGTAGGGCAGGGGTCGGCAACCTACACTACACTATACACTACTATACACTACCTATACCTACCTACTATACACTACACTATACACGACTATACCTACTATATACACTACACTACTATACACTACACTATACACTACACTATAACACTACTATACACTACACTATACCACTACACTCTACACTACACTCTACACTACACTCTACACTACACTATACACTACTACACTACTACACTACCTATACACTACACACTACACTATACACTACACTATACACTACACTATACCTGCACTATACACTACACTACATACACTACACCAGGGGTCGGCAACCTACGGCTCCGGAGCCGCATGCGGCTTCTTACGGCTGCTTCTTGACGATGAGTACGTATGACAGTGTGTACTCAGATGCATTGCGGCTCTTGAAATACTGAATTTTGTACCGAATTGGAAAGAAATGGCTCTTCTTGTTATTTGGTTGCCGACCCCTGGTGTAGGGGTTCAATCCACGTGGTTGCCAGCAGGTTTGCGATGTGCAACTGCAGTACGCCACCCCCATGCGCTTTGAACGGTACAAGACTAATCGCTTTCAGGCGGGTTGCCCGGCAACCAGGTGGACCGGGTACCCCGGCAACTAACACTGTTGCCCTGGCAACATTACATTGCCTGGCAATCAAATTCAACAGTTGCCTGGCAGTCAGGCGCGTGCGGTAGCGAGCAGTAGTTTGATTTTATTGATGAGTTTTTTTTTACGATTATAAAAGTGTTTTCAGTGTCGTCGTTGTCTTGTGTTTCCCCTCCCGTGTTCTTGTAGTGCAGCCGCTCCCCCCCCCGCCCTCCTCCCCCCCCCCGACCGCGTGATGGGGGGCACGGAGAGGGGGGGGGGAAGGTGGGGAGAGAGAGGAGAGAGGGGGGGGGGCACCCTTTTGTCAACTGCAATAAGAGGCGGCTTTTTGTAGAGGTGTGCGCAGGTGTGTACACGTGTGTACAATTACACGTTCACCCCCCAACGGTTTTTACAATAAACGATGGCCCCCGTTCCCTAACGCCAACGCCTCTGCCGTGTGTTCACATCGCTCGCTGCGCCAACGGAACCAGACCAGCGTTTGTACCGGGCAGAAATTGAACAACAACAGATCTGGGGTTGCGTGGTCGACTACAGGGGGGAGAGCACGGCCGAGCCGGACTTGCGCAATGGCCTCCGGCGCGCTTGTGCCAGGCTAGGTGCACTCTACGTCCGTAGGAATCGTTCCAAGGCTCCCGCTGCCGGCAGGAGGTGACGTGACAGGCCCTAGGTGCCATGGGATGAACCGACTGGAGATGACCGGCAGATTCACCACCCGGGTGCTTCCCCAACTCTCGCAAATTGTACGTAGCGTGTTGAACTTCTCGCTGGGGCAAGTGCTGTTTGCGAGTAGCACCTATAAGGCCAGCACCACGCCTCTCTGGCCGCCTTTGTCTTCCCAGTGGCGATGTTTACACACCGCACCAGGCATTCATTGGAAAAGCCGCATCAAAACGGTCTTTGAAACGACGTCCGGTCACCGCCAAGCTGCGATGGACGCACAGGCCGCATCCGACGATAGTTTGGACGAGCCGGAGGTGAAACACTCACCGGCGTAACGGCGCTCCCGAAGACCGCTCGGTGGCATCGCTGCAACCAAAATGGAGCCCGGGTTCTGTGTCGCGGTCAAAATGGCGCCCGGGTACTGATATGGTAGTGATAGGGGTAGTGACAGGGGTTTAGGGGTAGTGATAGTGATAGGGTAGTGATAGTGATAGGGGTAGTGGTAGTGATAGGGGTAGTGGTAGTGATAGGGGTAGTGATAGGGGTAGTGGTAGTGATAGTGATAGGGGTAGTGATAGGGGTAGTTATAGTGATAGGGGTAGTGATAGGGGTAGTGATAGCCAGTAGTGATAGTGATATGCATAGTGATAGTGATAGGGGTAGTGATAGTGACAGTGGATAGTGGCATTAACTTTGAGGGGACAGCGCTGTGCCCCGTGGCTCCCCCTTGAGCCGGTGCTCTGGACGAGGGAGCGAGCGACGCACTGTCACCGTGCCGTCGCTTTAGGCCGCTCCCTCGAAGCCCCCGTGACGCCCTTTGATTCGACAAGTTTGCGCGTGACCGTGCAGAGCCGCCAATGTACGCCGGTGTTATACTGGTAGGAACGAAGTGGACCAGCCTACAATAGATTACATCGTCCGTCCGTCCGATGTCCGATTAGGTGTAGCAACATCGCCCCCTACTGCAAACACTTGGCAGGACCCTACAAAAAACCTTTAGACTCAGTGAGGCTTTCCTGGCTAAACAAGTGTAACATTCCCTTATAATTCCCTGAGATTGCTTTTAATTAAAACATTTAAATTAAAAACTCACAGCGGCCTAAAGCCTACAGCTAGGCCTAAAGCCTAGAACTAGGCCTCAAACTCTCCCTTCGTATCGTACCCCCGCGGTGTGAAAGGGAGTTAATGTTTAACAATGTTACATTCCCTGATGTTTTTAAATAGAAACATTTCAATTTAAAGCTTTTACATTAATAATTAAAACATTTAAATAAAAAATTAACTCACAGCGGCCTAAAGCCTACAGCTAGGCCTAAAGCCTAGAACTAGGCCTCAAACTCTCCCTTCGTATCGTATTTGGTCGTTGCTACCAGCCCACCCCACAGGGACCTGATAAATACCGTTACACGACTAAATAGCGGCACCGTGTGACAAACACAAATAATCTTCTTGGTTCTTTCGGTAGAAATAAAATATAAAAAATGAAACAATAGAATACAATTCTCACGACGTTTCGGCCACAACGCAAGCAGCCGTCCTCAGGTGAAGAACAGGTCAGTCGGTAAAGTCACGTAGAAGGGAAGTAATAAAATAATAAAAATAAAACATAATAAAATAATTCTCACGACGTTTCGGCCACAACGCAAGCAGCCGTCCTCAGGTGAAGACCAGGTCTGTTGTGACGAAACAAATCTACTGGATGACAACATAGAATCGGATAATCCAGCCCGAATTACAACACGGCACAACGCTGGGGATACGTGTTTAATACAATTCATGTTCGCACGGGGGAACTCGTGGTCTTGTCACATGAATATTAATAATGATCAATGTTCTTATTCTTAGGTTTTTTTGGTAAAGTCACCGTGTAGGTAAAACGTTAAAATTAATAAAAGTAAAATAAAATAAAATCACGACGTTTCGGAGGCAACACAAGCTTCCGTCTTCAGGTGGGACCGTCACAGCCACGACGCCGTATCAAGTAAATGAGAGATTACAGGAGCTACCACTCCGTTATATAATGGTTGGAGAGGGGGGAAGGGCCAAGTACGGCACACTTTTTAAATCCTTTATATTAAGTTCGCTTGCTTGCTTGCTTACGACCGTGCAAATCTTTCAGTCGTTTTTTAACCCACTTCCCGTGATCCAATCGAGTTGACATTTTGCACACAGACTCGTTGTACGAGACAATGTTTCGTGAAAATTTTTTTCCAAAATTTTACACTGTTTAGAGAAAAAATAAATAAATGTTTTATTACCAATTGCTTAATGGTGGCAGACAATCATCTGACCCATAGGTGGCAGCCATCTGCAAGCCAGAGGACGAGAGGACTCTAGCCGATGCCACGCATTTAAAGGATTTATAGTGAAAAACTTTGTTTTTACGGGTTAATTTTTTATTCATATGGTAAGGTGAGGCTTAAGAGGGTGAGCCTTTGTTATGGGACTTTACCGAAAAAACCTAAGAATATGAATCCTTGCAGTCACGAAAGCTTCAAATCTAGAACTGATCAATGATGAATAATAAAATGTATATAATAAACTCTTTGGTTCTTTAGAAAACAAAATAAGAATAATGTCACGACGTTTCGATCCCAACACAAGCGGTCATCCTCGGGTGAAAAAAAATAATAATTCAGCAGTGGAACTGCAGAACCTTTCATTTTTAAATAATGTATTGGTAATTTTCTACCCACGTGACTTTGCCTCTGTCTATTTAAGGCCTCGCCACAGAGACGATCACCCCTCTCTGTGCCTGTGTTGCTCTCTCTCTGTGTATCTTGGTGATATCTGTCTGCTTATATGTCTGTCTATAGCAGGGGTCGGCAACCAAAATAACAAGAAGAGCCATTTCTTTCCAATTCGGTACAAAATTCAGTATTTCAAGAGCCGCAATGCATCTGAGTACATACTGTACATATCGTCAAGAAGCAGCCTGTAAAGAGCCGCATGCGGCTCCGGAGCCGTAGGTTGCCAACCCCTGGTCTATAGTTTTATGGTTAGATTCTATGTCGCTATTTCATTATGCCTGGTGATGATTGCTTGTGTTGCAATCGAAACGTCGTAGTATGCTATTATTTAATTTATTATTTTTTATCTTTAGACGTGACTTTACCGAAAGAACCAAATAATAATTCCTGCAGTCACGGAAGTTCTAAAATTAAGAAAGAGTATGGATTCCTGCAGCCACGGAAGCTTCAAATCACGATTGTTAAAACTGTCACTTTTTTCTAATTTTCTTGCTGTGGATTTCGCACCTGATGACGATGGCTGCTGGTGTTGCAGTCGAAACGTCGTGAGAATTTACATTGTTTTATATTTATATTATTTTTCTACGTGACTTTACCGAAAGAACCAAGAATATGAAAGCTTTAAATCGAAATTTAATTACGTTTAATTTTATTATTTTATTATGTTTTATCTTTATTATGTTATTATATTATTATATAATATTTTATTATATTATTATATTATTTTATTATGTTTTATTTTTATTATTTATTACTTCCCTTCTACGTGACGACTTTACCGAAAGAACCAAGCATATGAATCCCTGCAGTCACGAAAGCTTTAAATCGAAATTTAATAACGTTTAATTTTTATTATTTTATTATGTTTTATTTTTTTTATTTTATTACTTCCCTTCTACGTGACTTTACCGAAAGAACCAAGAAGATGAATCCCTGCAGTTACGAAAGCTTTACATCGAAATTTAATAACGTTTTATTTTTATTATTTTATAATGTTTTATCTTTATTATATTTTATTATATCATATTATTCTATTATTTTATTATGTTTTATTTTTATTATTTTATTATTTCCCTTCTACGTGACTTTACCGAAAGAACCAAGCATATGAATCCCTGCAGTCACGAAATAAGCTTTAAATCAAAATTTAATTACGTTTAATTTTAATTATTTTATTGTGTTTTATTTTTATTATTTTATTATTTCCCTTATACGTGACTTTACCGAAAGAACCAAGCATATGAATCCCTGCAGTCACGAAAGCTTTAAATCGAAATTTAATTACGTTTAATTTTTATAATTTTATTATGTTTTATCTTCATTATTTTATTATTTTAGTATATAATATTATTAAATTATTTTATTGTTTTATTTTTATTATTTTATTATTTCCCTTCTACGTGATGACTTTACCGAAAGAACCAAGCATACGAATCCCTGCAGTCACGAAATAAGCTTTAAATCGAAATGTATTAACTTCTTGAATTCGCCACGTGGCGGCCGCTGATTGGACCCCCACGAGGGTCGCCCCGAGGCCCCGCCCCCTTCCCCCCACGTGACCAGCAGACCACGTGACGCGCCTCGCGGCCTTCGCTCCATACAGTCGCACTAGCAGCGCTGGTAAGAACCACGTGACTTTTATAAACACTTATTAACTTATACACACTTATTATTAACTTATACACATTTATTATCAACGTGTATACACTTATTATCAACGTATACACATTTTTAGATTTAAAGCTTTCGTGACTGCAGGGATTCATCTTGGTTCTTTCGGTAAAGTCACGTAGAAGGGAATAATAAAATAATAAAAATAAAACAATAAAATAATATACTAAAAATAAAACATAATAAAAGCATAATCAAATACAATGTCGTTTCATTATTATTATGTAGAAGGGAAATAATAAAATAATAAAAAGAAAACATAAAATAAAATAATTAAAATAAAACATAAAATAAAAATAAAACATAATAAAATAATAAAAGCATAATCAAATACAATGTCATTTCATTATTATGTAGAAGGGAAATAATAAAATAATAAAAATAAAACAATAAAATAAAAAAATAAAACATAAAATAATAAAAATAAAACATAATAAAATACAATTCTCACGACGTTTCGGCCACAACGCAAGCAGCCGTCTTCAGGTGAAGAATGAGATACCACCAGCTTGGAGCGTATATTTAAGCTGCTGGGTTGGAGGGGGGGAGGTGGGAAGAAGAGCGCCTAGACAAAACAATTTTCATATCAAGAGGAACATCATTCTTGATATGCAAATTATGTTGTCAAGGCGCTCTTCTTCCCCCCCAACCCAGCTTAAATATACGCTCCAAGCTTGGTGGTGTTTCATTCTCCACCTGAGGACGGCTGCTTGCGTTGTGGCCGAAACGTCGTGAGAATTATTTTATTGTGTTTTATTTTTATTATTTTAGAATGTTTTATTTTAATTATTTTATTTTATGTTTTATTTTTATTTATTTTATTATTTCCCTTCTACATAATAATGAAATGACATTGTATTTGATTATGCTTTTATTATTTTATGTTTTTATTATTTTATTATGTTTTATTTTTATTATTTTATTGTTTCCCTTCTACGTGATGACTTTACCGAAAGAACCAAGAAAACGTATACACATGTATTATCAACTTATACACATTTATTATCAACTTATACACATTTATTATCAACTCTACATCACTGACATCGATTTAACGACACTCAGTGTTGCTAGTGGCGGCTGCCTTAGAGAACTGAGTGTTAGCGTCTATGTTTAATGATAATTATTATAAGGTTTTTTTTACAAAAGGTCTACAACAGGGGTCGGGAACCTTTTGACTGGGAGAGCCATAAAAGCCAAATATTTCTAAATATATTGCATTGAGAGCCATGTAGTATTTTTAACGTATAATACATTAAATACGTCTTACTTTTAATGCGACTTCTGGTGCTATATAGTTTTGCTGACGGCCTTGTGTAGTCTGGTTCATACGTGGTGAGGTTGAGCTTCATGCAGGCGTTGAGGCCCCGTGACCCGTGAAATTTATCTTCAAAACTAGAATTTGCATTTGAAGAGGAATTTAGCATATTTATGGGAAATGCAGGAATGCGAATAGTGCTAATTGTGACATGCGTGGGAGGTGAGCGGGGGGTTTTCAAAGTCATATTATGCCCGTGCATTATGCAGGATTAGCAGCATCAAAGGGAGGGTGCAGGGGCAGCATTAACAAAGGGAAGGAATGTGAATAGTGTGCAGCTGCAGCAACCAGACCACCACGTAAACAACTAAAGTATAAACTTCATAGTATCATCAGTATACTAAATATACTCTCTAATAAGCTGAGCTTTTGTCAAGGCTCTCTTCCTCCTCCCTCACAGCTTAAATAGACACTCCAAGCCTAAGACGTGTCATTCAGACTCGACGGACCTGGTCTTCACCTGAGGACGGCTGCTTGCGTTGTGGCCGAAACGTCGTGAGAATTATTTTATTGTGTTTTATTTTTATTATTTTATTATTTCCCTTGTACGTGACGACTTTACCGAAAGAACCAAGAAGATGAATCCCTGCAGTCACAAAAGCTTTAAATCGAAATGTTATATATATATATATACCAGCTGTACTACCCGGATTCGCCCGGTACTTGGATTCACCACGCCCGGCCGCCTTTGTCTCCCCAGTGGCGATGTTGACACACAGCACACCAGGTACTCACTTGAGGCTGAGTCGACCTAGGGGAGGCCCAGGACCGGTTCAGATAATCGTCACTGGTGTTGGCCGTGAGCGGGAATCGAACCCGGGTCGCCGGGTTGGTAGCGCAGCGTAGCACTAACCACTACCCTACCGCTCCCCAACACAGGCACACACACACACGCGCTTGCTGCATACACACACAACTTTCAGGGTGCGAACAGCAGGAAACGACTCAAATAATAAAGGCGAAGAATGCATTATGTTTAATTCGCAGGGTTCGCGACGGGAGGAGGAGAGGACGGGGGCTACACAAGCAGCAGCAGCGGCAGCAGCAGCAGCGGCAGCAGCAGCAGCTGCAGCAGCAGCGGCAACAGCAGCAGCAGCAGCAGCAGCGGCAGCGGCAGCAGCAGCGGCAGCAGCGGCGGCGGCGGCGGCGGCGAGAACGTGCCGGCCACATCATGTTGCCGCGGTGTCTCGCGGCGCTCCTTCTCGCCTCCGTCACGTGCCGAGGTAACTACCGCCGTGAACACCGACCAGTTCACTTCGTTTATTAGGTAGAGCCCTACAATTTGATTTAAAGCTTCTTTCGTGACTGCAGGGATTCATCTTCTTGGTTCTTTCGGTAAAGTCATCACGTAGAAGGGAAGTAATAAAATAATAAAAATAAAACATAAAATAATTCTCACGACGTTTCGGCCACAACGCAAGCGGCCGTCCTCAGGTGAAGAACAGGTCTGTCGATAAGACAGCGTCTAAATGACACGTCTTAGGCTTGGAGCGTCTCCTTTGATGCTGCTAATCCTGCATAATGCACGGGCATAATATGACTTTGAAAACCTCCCGCCCACCTCCCACGCATTTCACAATTAGCACTATTCGCATTCCTGCATTTCCCATAAATATGCTAAATTCCTCTTCAAATGCAAATTATTTTGTCAAGGCTCTCTTCCTCCTCCCTCAGTGCAGTTCGTTCGACACGTAAGCTTTCGCCACCAATATTATTGCCGCACACATAGCGGCGATCGGTAATCGACCCACGGAGGGTGATGGACGCAACTCAACGCCTCCGACTGAGAGCCGCTCGCTTTGACCCCCTGAATCACAAAAGTTGCTTGCGTATAACATGTCGCTGTGCTACAGTTCTCACTTGTTTTTTTTTTTAATCGGAAACAAAATTTGAAAATCGCTCCGCACCGCACTGCTAAATCCGTTTGTCCGCGCGGCATTCGATCTGTCTGTATGAGAGCACGGTGGGAGCAGGCACCCGCGCACAGAATGGCTTTCCCGATTCTAAGTTGTGCAATTCCCAGTTAGAGATTTAAATAAGTATAACCCGTAAAAACAAAGTTTTTCACTATAAATCCTTTATATGCGTGGCAGCGAACTTAATATAAATGATTTAAAAATATATTCGCCTGTGAAGGACGCGGGGATCGATCCCGCGACCTTTGGCATGGGAAGCGAGGGCGCTACCAACTGCGCTACTCCGCCACGGCCTGTGGAGGGGTTACGCTCTGGGCTCTTACACTCTGACGTTCAGCCAAAGCCATGAATGCGTTCTATTTGAATATATGTAAAATAAATGTTTTTTTGCCTAAAAAGTGTACAATTTTGGGAATTTTTTTTCATGAACATTAATTGTCTGGCACAACGAGTCTGTGTGGAATATGTCAGCTCGATTGGATCACGGGAAGTGGGTTAAAAAACGACCGAAAGATTTGCACGGTCCTAAGCAAGCAAGCAAGCACGCGCACTTAATATAAAGGATTTAAAAATAGTTTAGTGTTTATAGTGTATGTTTTATGGAATTTCGGATCTTGCTGAAATTGCAATCTGCTGGATGACATGACATGGTATTTTCTTATTAAAACCTGATCATTACAAGTTCACGACAACATTCCTGCCCAATCATTTCAGAATCAGGATCTTGATTTATCCTGGAGGAATTCGCTGAGCTATGAAGCTTCTTTCTCACGGATTTTTTGTTAAACTCAGGCCCCCCTTCCCCTAGGATTCTGTTGTACAAGGGGAATTACCCGGGATAAAGTGCATCACACCAAAGCCAGCGGCTAGACGAGCTTGAGCAGGAGCCTCTGTGTTAGACACCTGTGATGGGCGTGAACCGGTCTCTCTCTCCTCTCGTCCCGTGCAGATGTAACGTTCGCAGCAAAGCTCCGGCTCTCCCTGCCGGAGAGGCTGGATGTGACCGAGGGGGTGAGCTTGACCGTGAACTGCTCTTTCTCGCCACCGCCGACCGACCTCAATCATATCATCGTCAAGTGGTCCATGATGCCCACGTTCTACTCGGAGAACATGTCCATGTTCGACATCACCAAGGTGACAATTGGACCTCCTCCCAGGTCTAACTTTGAACAACTGACTCCGCGCCCGTGTCGCCGCTGGATGTTTATTTGTTTTGCTCCGGAGGAATAACGGTGTCCAGGGGCGGTTTCTTCATTAGGGTGATTGGGCGACGCACCACCAATGTCATTCGACCGCAGAGTCACGCGAGCCGTCACTGTGCCTCTGGATATAGTCCAATCAGCGTCATGTCACGTTCTGTGGAGTACCGCCTCTTTTTGGGCGATTTCACTCCGACTGAGAATCGCCCCGAGTGGCCCCGTAGACTTGCATTCAAAGGTGTTTTTTTTCGAACGGCGGGCGCTGCAATGCATTCTCTACGGCTTCCGGGAGGGCTCGCCCTAACGTGCTCACGTCATCATACGTCAGCACGTTTCAGTCAACGATATTATTTGTCGCCACCTAGTGGAATCTTTAATAAAAGAAACTGAGTGGATTGTAATAATAGTGAGTATAGAAACAAACAAGGAGATGTATTGTAAGAGTCACTTTATTTTTCATTAATATTAAAGAAGTGAAGTTGCCTTTACATGCTTAAGCTGTTAATTTATCCATTGCATGGGTGGACCTTATCCTTATCAATCATCCAGACATTTGCCCCCCCTGAGAGATTTTGCCACTGACGGTGACATTTAATGACCCAGCTACGTCTCAGCGAGTGCCACTTTTTTATATATATATAAGGATCTCGTTTTAAGAAGTTTGCCTAAGTTTGTAATTGAATGGCTTCCTATTGAATGAAACTGGCACACCCAAAAGGGATAAGCCACGTGCACAAGGAAAGCGTGCGCAATGTTCCAAACAAATACAGTAGACTCTTCATAATCAACGTTTTTGGGTTTAGATCGCGCTATTTATAAATGTGTCGTAACCCTCCACCACCCGATGATGCTGGATGCAATTACCAGCGAAACGTCACAGTGCTACTCAAATTGTAAAAGTTGTGGTTTCACGCTTCAACACACCGGTGTGGGGGCTAAAGCAGTGAACTATTTTGTCTTTTGTCAACGTGACACTTTTTTACTGATTGGCCGTGTCGGGTGGTGGAGGGTTACGACACATTTATAAATAACGCGGCGATCTAAACCCAAACACGTTGATTATGAATAATATTGGTCGCGAAAGCCTGCTGCGTGCTAAACTGTAGACTCTTGATTATCCGCACTAATAGATCGGGAAGACGTCCGTAGATAATTCAAAGTCACGGATAATCCATAACTATAACCAGTTTTCGTGTATCTCAATGCCAAAAACAACTAATCTAGGTTATACATTACTAGACTCAAAGCTTTCGTGACTTCAGGAATTCATATTCTTTGGCTCTTTCGGTAAAGTCACGTAGATAGGTTATTTTCTTTGAACCCAATCTTTTTTTTCTCACCCGCAGATTTACAACTCGGGAATCGAAATTGCCAGCACCGGAATCGCCGCGTTTGTGGGCAACGTGGCGAAGGGCGACTGCTCCCTGAGGCTCCCGCACATCTCCGCGAGCCTCAACCGCCGCGTGTTCAGGTGCCTGGTGATCTGTGGACGGTGCAACACGGACGACTTTGTGGTGGCAGGAGAGGTGATGCTGAACGTGACGGCCACAGGTGAATAGGGCGGTTTTGAGGGCTGTCTGGTCCCCAAAGGCCGCTTTGCAGAAGATGGTGGGTGGGTTGGTAAAATATATCTATGGGAACTAATTCTAGATTTGAAGCTTTCGTGACTGCAATGATTCATATTCTTAGGTTTTTTCGGTAAAGTCACCGTGTAGGTAAAACATTAAAAAGTAAAATAAAATAAAAATCACGACGTTTCGGAGGCAACACAAGCTTCCGTCTTCAGGTGGAACCGTCACAGCCACGACAGCCGCATCAAGTATATGAGAGATTGCAGGAGCTACCACTCCGTTTATATAATCTCTCATTTACTTGATACGGCTGTCGTGGCTGTGACGGTTCCACCTGAAGACGGAAGCTTGTGTTGCCTCCGAAACGTCGTGATTTTTATTTTATTTTACTTTTTAATGTTTTTACCTACCTGGTGACTTTACCGAAAAAACCTAAGAATATGAATATCTATGGGAACCTTTTTGGTGGTCTCAAGATGACGAAAAGAAGAGGCTGCTTTTTAAATCCTTTATATTAAGTTCGCTTGCTTGCGCGCTTACGACCGTGCAAATCTTTCGGGCGTTTTTTAACCCACTTCCCGTGATCCAATCGAGCTGACATTTTGCACACAGACTCGTTGTGACAGACAATTAATGTTCGTGAAAAAAAATTCCAAAATGTTACACTTTTTAGGACAAAAATATTATATTTAATTACCAATTGCTTAATGGTGCAATGCAATCATCTGACCCATAGGTGGCAGCCATCTCAAGCCAGAGGATGAGAGGACTCTAGCCGATGCCATGCATATAAAGGATTTATAGTGAACAACTTTGTTTTTACGGGTTATACTTATTAAATCCTTTATATTAAGTTCGCTTGCTTGCTTACGACCGTGCAAATCTTTCGGTCGTTTTTTAACCCACTTCCCGTGATCCAATCGAGCTGACATTTTGCACACAGACTCGTTGTGCGTGACAATTAATTTTCGTGAAATTTTTTCCCCAAAATTTTCCACTTTTTAGGAAAAAAATTCATATTTAATTTAAAATACCAATGTGATCAAAATGAAACTCTTACTCAAGAAAAACAGAAATGAATAATAAAATAAAACCGATGCCACGCATATAAAGGATTTATAGTGGAAAACGTTGTTTATACGGGTTAATTTTTACCCTTTTCCGTTCCTCACGTTCTGAAGATGTCGTAGACGCCGCTGCCGCTGTCTGTTGAACTTGCGACTCTCGGTCTAAACGGGCGACCGGACACACGGGACCCGGTTTGTTCGTATCTCTAAAAGTTCGTAGTCGAACGTTCGCGAGTAGAGTTGTCCCTGTGATCAATTATAATTATAAATTATATTTGTAAATTCTGAAATCGTGTTTACCATCTATAACCCCCACCTTTTTAACGCCGATTTCTTTAGCGCTCACTTTTCTGGTGCCTAGCACACAAGGGGAAAAAACTAGGCCGATGGATGAAGCTGGTGTCATCCCGTGCGATGGCCTAAGCGGGGAGCAGTAGCGTAGCAGTCGGCGCTAACGCTGCGCTATGATTTTGGCGACCCGAGTTCGATTCCCGTTCACGGCCAACACCGGTGACGATGATTTGAACCGGTGTCGGCCTGAAACGAGTACCCGGTGCGGTTTGTACACCGACCCCCTCGTGTGGCGTGCCGGCCTTCATAGGTGCTGCTCGCTAGCAGCACTTGCCCCTACAGTCTGTTGAGGCTACACAGGGGATCTTTGCCTTTGATACTCTTAAATATCCTGTGTGATAATGTTGCCCGTTTGGTACGTCAGTCGACCCGCGACACCTGCTGGCTCTGTCCCCGTGACCTACCGCCAGACTTCCAGTGCACCGAGCCCGGCACAAGCGCCGTGCTGTTGATGCCCTTAAAAGAGAGCGTTGCAGGATTAGAGTAATAACGGTGAAGATGCCTCTGGTGAGTCGTGTCCGGTCAGCGCCACATTTAGTGATCGATCTTTGCCCTTCCGCGGGCGAAGCCGTGTTGAGTTGCTGGCAGCGCTGCGTGTCGGGGTCTCACCGAGAGGAGCCCCATCTCATCTTCTTGGTTCTTTCGGTAAAGTCATCACGTAGAATGGAAGTAATAAAATAATAAAACGTAATAAAATAATTCTCACGACGTTTCGGCCACAACGCAAGCAACCTGAGGACGGCTGCTTGCGTTGTGGCCGAAACGTTGTGAGAATTATTTTATTATGTTTTATTATTTTATTATTTCCATTCTACGTGACTTTACCGACAGACCTTGTCTTCACCTGAGGACGGCTGCTTGCATTGTGGCCGAAACGTCGTGAGAATTATATATTATGTTTTATTTTTATCATTTTATTATTTCCCTTCTACGTGACTTTACCGAAAGAACCAAGAAGAAGATGAATCCCTGCTGCAGTCACGAAAGAAGCTTTAAATCGAAACATGAAGCCCCTTCTCTGCCGCCGCGTCGTTTCTCGTCCGCGTTCTCTTCAGCCCCTCGGCGGCGCGGTGACGACGCCGCCTCCGATGCCACAGCGGCCGCGCCACTCCTCTTGCTGCTGGTGGTGGCGCTGGTGGTGGCGGTGGTGGTGGAGGTGGCGGTGATGGCGGCGACGGGGGTGACAGCGCTGGGCACGGTGGTCGGGGCTGCGGTCTTCGTCGCCATGTTCGTCCTCACGCTAAGCCAAAGTCCGGGAACTCTGCCCGCTCGCGTAGGGTAGCCCCCCACTATTATTAGGTTTTTTTGTTTTCGGTAAAGTCACGTAGGAAAAAACATTGTAAAGTAAAATAAAATAAATACCATGTTTAGTGGTGGGGTCTCCCTGTTACAGTCACAAACCGCACCTCTCCACAACAAAGGTTCAGCCTTACTACCACCCCCACTACCACCCCCACTACCACCACTACTACCACCACTACCACCACCACCACTACCACCACTACCAGGACTACCACCCCCACTACCACCACTACCACCACCACTACCACCACTACCACCACCACTATCACCACCACCACTACCACCACTACCACCACTACCAGCACTACCACCCCCACTACCACCACCACCACTACCACCACTACCACTACCACCACCACCACTACCACCACTACCAGCACTACCACCCCACTACCACCCCCACTACCACCCCCACTACCACTACCACCACTACCACTACCACCACCACTACCACTACCACCCCCACTACCACTACCACCACTACCACTACCACCACCACTACCACCCCCACTACCACCACTACCACCACCCCCCACTACCACCACTACCACCCCCACTACCACCCCCACTACCACTACCACCACTACCACTACCACCCCCACTACCACCCCCACTACCACCACTACCACCACCCCCACTACCACCACTACCACCCCCACTACCACCACTACCACTACCACCCCCACCACCACCCCCACTACCACCACCACTACCACCCCCACTACCACCACCCCCACTACCACCCCCACTACCACCACTACCACCACCACCACTACCACCACCACTACCACCCCCACTACCACTACCACCCCCACTACCACCATTACCACCACCACCACTACCACCACCACCACTACCACCCCCACTACCACCCCCACTACCACCACTACCACCACCCCCACTACCACCACTACCACCCCCACTACCACCCCCACTACCACCACTACTACCACCACTACCACCACCACCACTACCACCACTACCAGGACTACCACCCCCACTACCACCACTACCACCACCACTACCACCACTACCACCACCACTATCACCACCACCACTACCACCACTACCACCACTACCAGCACTACCACCCCCACTACCACCACCACCACTACCACCACTACCACTACCACCACCACCACTACCACCACTACCAGCACTACCACCCCCACTACCACCCCCACTACCACCCCCACTACCACTACCACCACTACCACTACCACCACCACTACCACTACCACCCCCACTACCACTACCACCACTACCACTACCACCACCACTACCACCCCCACTACCACCACTACCACCACCCCCACTACCACCACTACCACCCCCACTACCACCCCCACTACCACTACCACCACTACCACTACCACCCCCACTACCACCCCCACTACCACCACTACCACCACCCCCACTACCACCACTACCACCCCCACTACCACCACTACCACTACCACCCCCACCACCACCCCCACTACCACCACCACTACCACCCCCACTACCACCACCCCCACTACCACCCCCACTACCACCACTACCACCACCACCACTACCACCACCACTACCACCCCCACTACCACTACCACCCCCACTACCACCATTACCACCACCACCACTACCACCACCACCACTACCACCCCCACTACCACCCCCACTACCACCACTACCACCACCCCCCACTACCACCACTACCACCCCCACTACCACCCCCACTACCACCACTACCACTACCACCCCCACTACCACCCCCCACTACCACCACTACCACCACCCCCACTACCACCACTACCACCCCCACTACCACCCCCACTACCACCACTACCACCACCCCCACTACCACCACCACTACCACTCCCACTACCACCACCCCCACTACCACCCCCACTACCACCACTACCACCACCACCACTACCACCACCACTACCACCCCCACTACCACTACCACCCCCACTACCACCACTACCACCACCACCACTACCACCACCACCACTACCACCACCACTACCACCCCCACTACCACCACCCCCACTACCACCCCCACTACCACCACTACCACCACCACCACTACCACCACCACTACCACCACCACCACTACCACCACCACTACCACCACTACCACCACCACCACTACCACCACTACCACCACCACTACCACTACCACCACCACTACCACACTACCACCACTACCACCCCCACTACTACCCCCACTACCACCACCACCACCCCACTACCACTACCACCACTACCACCCCCACTACCACCACTACCACCACTACCACCCCCACTACCACCACCACCCCCACTACCACCACTACCACCCCCACTACCACCCCCACTACCACTACCACCACTACCACTACCACCCCCACTACCACCCCCCACTACCACCACTACCACCCAACCCCCACTACCACCACTACCACCCCCACTACCACCCCCACTACCACCACTACCACCACCCCACTACCACCACTACCACCCCCACTACCACCCCCACTACCACCCCCACTACCACCACTACCACCACCCCCACTACCACCACCACTACCACCCCCACTACCACCACCCCCACTACCACCCCCACTACCACCACTACCACCACCACCACTACCACCACCACTACCACCCCCACTACCACTACCACCCCCCACTACCACCACTACCACCACCACCACTACCACCACCACCATTACCACCACCACTACCACCACTACCACCACCACCACTACCACCACCACCACTACCACCACCACTACCACCACTACCACCACTACCACCATTACCACCACCACTACCACTACCACCACCACTACCACTACCACCACTACCACCACTACCACCCCCACTACTACCCCCCACTACCACCACCACCACCACCCCCCACTACCACCACTACCACCCCCACTACCACCACTACCACCACTACCACCCCCACTACCACCACCACTACCACTACCACCACTACCACCCCCCACTACCACCACTACCACCACCCCCACTACCACCCCCACTACCACCACTACCACCACCCCCACTACCACCACTACCACCCCCACTACCACCCCACTACCACCACTACCACCACCCCCACTACCACCACCACTACCACCCCCACTACCACCACCCCCACTACCACCCCCACTACCACCACTACCACCACCACCACTACCACCACCACTACCACCCCCACTACCACTACCACCCCCACTACCACCACTACCACCACCACCACTACCACCACCACCACTACCACCACCACTACCACCCCCACTACCACCACCCCCCACTACCACCCCCACTACCACCACTACCACCACCACCACTACCACCACCACCACTACCACCACCACTACCACCACCACCACCACTACCACCACTACCACCACCACTACCACCACCACTACCACCACCACTACCACCACTACCACCACTACCACCCCCACTACTACCCCCACTACCACCACCACCACCACCCCCACTACCACTACCACCACTACCACCCCCACTACCACCACTACCACCACTACCACCCCCCACTACCACCACCACTACCACTACCACCACTACCACCCCCACTACCACCACTACCACCACTACCACCACCACCACCACCCCCACTACCACTACCACCACTCCCACCCCCACTACCACCCCCACTACCACCACTACCACTACCACCACCACCCTCACTACCACCACTACCACCACCACTACCACCACCACCACCACTACCACCACCACCACTACCACCACCACCACTACCACCACTACCACCACCACCACTCCCACTACCACCACCACTACCACCACTACCACCACCACTACCACCACCACCACTACCACCACTACCACTACCACCACCACCCCCACTACCACCACCACTACCACCACCACTACCACCACTACCACCACTACCACCACCACCACTACCACCACCACTACCACCACCACTACCACCACCACTACCACCACCCCCACCACCACCCCCACTACCACCACCACTACCACCACTACCACCACTACCACCACCACCACCCCCATCACCAGCACTACCACCACTACCACCACCCCCACTACCACCACCACCCCCACTACCACCACCCCCACTACCACCAGGCTCAGCCTTTGTGATGCAGTCTACTCTTAGTTTCAAGCCTCACCTTACTATATTAATAAAAGTATGCGGCCCTTGCCCCACCACTTTCTCCAACCATTATATAAACGGAGTGGTAGCTCCTGCAATCTCTCATGTACTTGATACGGCTATCGTGGCTGTGACGGTTCCACCTGAAGACGGAAGCTTGCGTTGCCTCCGAAACGTCGTGATTTTTATTTTATTTTACTTTTCAATGTTTTTTTACCTACCTTGTGACTTTACCGAAAAAAAAAAAACCTAAGAATATGAATCATTGCAGTCACGAAAGCTTCAAATCTAGAATACCCCCCTACTTTTTTTTCTGTGGCCATCTAAACGTCGACAGAGCCCCGGGGCGATGGGCGCTTTAGTTTCACCGCGCTGGGGCAGTCCAGACGCACGACAGTCGGCTGTGTGATCTTCTCCTTCTAGTTCCCCCAGCGAACGAGCGAGGGAGCGCACCGATCCTGGTTCCCGAGAGCCTGCGAATGAGTGGAGGTAGCCACCAGCACTACCACCACCACCACTACCACCACTACCACCACCGCTACCACCACTACCACCGCCACCACTACTACCACTACCACCACCACTACTACCACCACTACCACCCCCACTACCACTACCACCACCACCACTACCACCACCACTACCACCACTACCACCACTACCACCACCACCACAACCACCACCACCACAACCACCACCCCCACTACCACCACTACCACCACCACCACTACCACCACCCCCACTACCACCACCCCCACTACCACCACCCCCACCACCACCACCACCACCACCACCACCGCCACTACCACCACCACTACCACCACCACCGCCGCTGCTGCTGCTGCTGGTGATTTGCTCGTTTGTTTCGATGTAGTCTCTTTGTTCACCAAAGTTCCTGACACCATTGCAAGCCTCTTCTTGGTTCTTTCGGTAAAGTCACGTAGAAGGGAAGTAATAAAATAATAAAAATAAAACATAATAAAATAAAATAATTCTCACGACGTTTCGGCTGCTTGCGTTGTAGCCGAAACGTCGCGAGAATTATTTTATTTTATTATGTTTTATTTTTATTATTTTATTACTTCCCTTCTACGTGACTTTACCGAAAGAACCAAGAAGATGAATCCCTGCAGTCACGAAAGCTTTGAATCGAAATTTAACCATTGCAAGTGTAGTGACATAAGAAGGGAGGGGCTGCTGTAGGCTCTGGGTTCCCAGGTGGGTCCAGACGCGTAAGCCTCTGGGCGCTAGGCACTGGGTTCCCAGGGGGTCCAGACGCTTTTAAGCCTTTGGGCGCCAGGCGCTGGGTTCCCAGGCGCTTAAGCCTTTTTGGCGCCGCCAACGGGGGGGGGGGGGCTGTGTGTGCTCTGTGGGACGTCTGGTGGCGCACACGGCCCCACCCCTCGTCGGACGAGGCATAAAAGGAGAGCTCCCTGGACGATCGGGGCCCAGTTGTAACTCAAGACCCAAGACCCACGACCAGTCATCTGAAGACCCTGGGATGCTGTGAGAGCCAGCGCTGGGACTCTGGAACTCCCGACGCTACGGCCTTGTGAGGGCGAGTCCAGAGCGTAGCCAGAGTAGAGTATCTAGGCTGTGTAGCTAGGCTGTGTACCTAGGCTGTAACAGAGTATCAGGACTGTTGGAGTGTTGTATTGTAATAAAGAAGTTACCTCTACAAGTGTCTCCGGAACCCGTTACACAAGCATTGAAAATTTGGTCCAACGAGGACTGAATGCTGATGTACCGGCCCGGGTGAGACACTGCCTCACCAACAAGTTGAAGGTACCCCAATGGGTTCTCCATTATCTCGAGTTCTAGCAAATGTTTTCATGGAATTTTTTTAGACGGATGCCATCCATGCATCCACTCTACGTCCGTCCTTGTGGAAGAGCTACGTGGATGACACGTTCGTCATCTGGCCACATGGCCGATCAGCGCCGGGGCAAATTCCTCAACCACATCAACTCCATACACCCCAGCCATCAAATTCACCACGGAGGTGGAAAAGGATGGCAAGCTACCGTTCTTGGATGTTTTCATCGAAAGGAGATCAGATGGTTCAATGGGACACTGTCTACAGGAAAGCCGCCCATACGGATGCATATCTAAAACCTGACTCCCACCACAATCCTTCCCAGAATAATTCCCTCATCAAAACTCTACACCTAGCCAGTGAACTGGAACACGTACACCAAGCTCTCAAGATGAATGGATATTCAGACGACACAATCCGTAAAGCCATCACCCCAAAACCGTTCGGGAAATAACCATCCGGAGGACCCAATCAAAACCATCACCTTGCCATACGTAGCAGAGGTCACCAAAACAATAATAATAATAATAACATGAGCAAACACAAAATTCAATTCTAGATTTGAAGCTTTCGTGACTGCAAGGATTCATATTGTTAGGTTTTTTCGGTAAAGTCACCGTGTAGGTAAAACATCAAAATTAATAAAAATAAAATAAAGATCACGACGTTTCGGAGGCAACACAAGTCTCCGTCATCAGGTGGGACCGTCACAGCTGGATTAGCTGCATCAAGTGAGGCAGGGATTCAAGATGTAATCCCTTAAAAAGCATCTTGAATCATTGCCTCACTTGATGCAGCTAATCCGGCTGTGACTGTCCCACCTGATGACGGAGACTTGTGTTGCCTCCGAAACGTCGTGATCTTTATTTTATTTTTATTAATTTTGATGTTTTACCTACACGGTGACTTTACCGAAAAAACCTAAGAACACAAAATTCAAGTTCGATTTAACACAGCACATAATATTTGTGATCTAATCCAATCTTTGAAGGATTATGATCCCTGCAATCCAATACTCCGGCGTCGACAAACCGAGCTGTGTCTGCGGCAGTCAGTACGGTAGAACCTCTGGTCACGAACGCTTCGGACCGCGACCAAATGGGGTTCCGACCAAAAATTTTTTTTTTAATCTGGTCACGAACACAAAAACTCGGGTGGCGATCAAACACGGCCACGGCCGATTTCCCCCTTCCGCGCCAATTATTTTGTAAGGGCCAAATTTCCTGTCGTTTGTTTACAAACAACAGCGAGCCAGACTATGGGAACCTCATTTGCCAGTAAAAATATGATAATTGGTGTTTTACCCTTCTATCTGGCAACAAAACTGACACCTTTTTACAAGGAGTCATGTTTGCATTGACCACAATACCTGCGGTCATAATACAAACAAAAGACACAACTCTGAAAATGTATGCACTGTCCTTGAATTTGATTGGTCCACACCCGAGACAGCTTTCCTTAGAGCCTAGTCTCACATGGGTTGGACCAGATGACGCCAAAAGGCGCACAAATCAAAGACAACGCACCATCAGAGTATGAGAGCTCGGGGCAAGCATCTACACTATGGGAACCTCATTTGCCAGTAAAAATATGATAATTGGTGTTTTACCCTTCTATCTGGCAACAAAATTGACACCTTTTTACAAGGAGTCATGTTTGCATAGACCACAATACCTGCAGTCATAATGCAAACAAAAGAACATAACTCTGATAATGTATGCACTGTCCTTGAAGTTGATTGGTCCACACCCGAGACAGCTTTCCTTAGAGCCTAGTCTCACATGGTGTTGGACCAGATGACGCCAGATAGAAGGGTAAAAAAACAATTATCAACAGCGAGCCACACGTGTGTGTGGCCGCTTGCTCAGTCAGTCTCAACGACGGTAATTGTTGTTTTTTTCCGGCAGGAGAGGGGGAGGAAGTGGAGGTTTGGCTGACGAAGATGATGACAAAAGGTGGAAACAGACCGCCGAAGGGTGCAGAGAGACACCGCCGGCTTCGGATCTTCATTCCTTGTTCTTTGTGGCGGGGTTCTTTTCTTTAAGGTTTTGCAAAAAAACATAAAAGTACGGACACTCAGAGGGTATCCTGACTGCGCCCAGTACCACAAGACCGAGACAATTTTGGGAAGCCCTGGTGCATCCCTTACCAAACCTCGTTCTTTTCACGAATACCCAATGATGCCCTTGCACTTGATACAATTGGATGTATATTTTGTGTTAATTTTAGAACTTTCGTGACTGCAGGAATTATTATTTGGTTCTTTCGGTTAAGTCACGTCTAAAGATAAAATAACAAATTAAATAATAGCATACTACGACGTTTCGATTGCAACACAAGCAATCATCGTCAGGTATAATGAAATAGCTACATAGAATCTAACCAGAAAACCACAGACAGACATATCAGCAGACAGACATCACCAAGATACACAGAGAGAGAGAGAGTAACACAGGTACAGAGAGGGGTGATCGTCTCTGTGGCGAGGCCTTAAATAGACAGAGGGGGGCGGAGGCAGAGAGAAGGAGGGGGTTAGAGAATAAGCATAACCCGTAAAAACAAAGTTTTTCACTATAAATCCTTTATATGCGTGGCAGCGAACTTAATATAAAGGATTTAAAAATATATTCGCCTGTGGAGGACGCGGGGATCGATCCCGCGACCTTTGGCATGGGAAGCGAGGGCGCTACCAACTGCGCTACTCCGCCACGGCCTGTGGAGGGGTTACGCTCTGAGCTCTTACACTCTGACATTCAGCCAAAGCCAAGAATGAGTTCTTTTGAATATATGTAAAATAATTTTTTTTGCCTAAAAAGTGTAAAATTTTGGGAATTTTTTTTCACGAACAATAATTGTCTGGCACAACGAGTCTGTGTGGAAAATGCCAGCTCGATTGGATCACGGGAAGTGGGTTAAAAAACGACCGAAAGATTTGCACGGTCGTAAGCAAGCAAGCGAACTTAATATAAAGGATTTTAAAAAATAGCATATCAATGAGTGGACGACAAACGTGATGCTGCAAGTGCGATGACACGGCAAGCAATCTATTTTGTGTTGTTTAGGTTGTTTTACGTTCTAATAATATTCAAAAATGTGTGGGGGGTGCGGGGGGGGGGTGGAGACAGCACGGAAACCACCACGAAATCCAGGTGGGATTCTGGAGCGCGATTGTGACGGAGTTACGTGTTGCGTGTCGGGAAGGAGGTTCTAGATTTGAAGCTTTCGTGACTGCAATGATTCATATCCTTAGGTTTTTTCGGTAAAGTCACCGTGTAGGTAAAAACATTAAAAAGTAAAATAAAATAAAAATCACGACGTTTCGGAGGCAACACAAGCATCCGTCTTCAGGTGGAACCGTCACAGCCACGACAGCCGTATCAAGTACATATAGCTGTATCAAATAAATGAGAGATTGCAAGAGCTACCACTCCATTTATATAACCATTATATATCCGTTTATATAACCATTATATAAACGGAGTGGTAGCTCCTGCAATCTCTCATTCACTTGATACGGCTGTCGTGGCTGTGACGGTTCCACCTGAAGACGGAAGCTTGTGTTGCCTCCGAAACGTCGTGATTTTTATTTTATTTTACTTTTTAATGTTTTTACCTATGTGAAAAAAACCTAAGAATACAGAAAGGGCATCTCGCACCCACAGGCACTGCAGCGTGATGCACCCCAGGTTATGAAGAACAGCCGCTAATTTTTAGAGCCTGAAACCTGCATCAGGATTTGCGTCGTGTTCATAGGTACCGTTTGATTATAATTTTTATCGGGGAGGTTGGGGGGGTAGTGGCAGGGGGTTTGTGTAATAATTTCATAAGCATGCACGCGGTGGCATATTTTGCATCGCTCTCTATCAGTGGCGGCTCCTGCAAAATCTCTCAGGGGGGGCAAATGTCTGGATGATTGATAAGGATAAGGTCCACCCATGCAATGGATAAATTAACAGCTTAAGCATGTAAAGGCAACTTCACTTCTTTAATATTAATGAAAAATAAAGTGACTCTTACAATACATCTCCTTGTTTGTTTCTATACTCACTATTATTACAATCCACTCAAGTTTATTTTATTAAAGATTCCACTAGGTGGCGACAAATTATATTGTTAGATGAAACGTGCTTACGTATGATGACGTAAGCACGTTAGGGCGAGCCCTCCCGGAAGCCGTAGAGAATGCATTGCAGCGCCCGCCGTTCGAAAAAAAACATCTTTGAATGTAAGTCTATGGGAACACTCGGGGCGATTCTCAGCCGGAGTGAAATCGCCCAAAAAGAGGCGGTACTCCACAGAACGTGACATGACGCCGATTGGACTATATCCAGAGGCTGCAGTGACGGCTCGCGTCACTCTGTGGTTGAATGACATTGGTGGTGCGTCGCCCAATCGCCCTAATGAAGAAACCGTCCCTGCTCTCTACATGCCCCCCCCCCTCAGCTTTTTTTGACACGGTCGACCACCCCTACTCTTGTCTCTCTCTCCGTCTCGGCATTTTGGGCACCCAACTTTCCTGGCTGCAGTCCCGATCTTTCTCGTGCGCATCTCTGCCGTCTCGTTCGGTCACCGCCACTTCCCCCGCCCCTCCTCCTTGCAGCCCTCTTGACTGTCGCTGTTTCTCCAAGGGGCTCCGCTTGCCCCCCCCCCCCCTATTTGTCTCAGCTCTGTTGCTCTTTTAAATCCTTTATATTAAGTTCACTTGCTTACGACCGTGCAAATATTTCGGTCGTTTTTTAACCCACTTCCCGTGATCCAATCGAGCTGACATTTTGCACACAGACTCGTTGTGACAGACAATTAATGTTCGTGAAAATTTATTTTTCCAAAATTTACACTGTTTAGGGAATTTTTTTTAAATATTTAATTACCAATTGCTTAATACTGGCAGACAATCATCTGACCCATAGGTGGCAGCCATCTCAAGCCAGAGGACGAGAGGACTCTAGCCGCCACGCATATAAAGGATTTAGAGTGAAAAACTTTGTTTCTACGGTTAGTTTTTTTAATCCTTTATATGAAGTTCACTTGCTTGCTTGCGCGCTTACGACCGTACGGGGAGGGTGGGGGGGTGACGTCATCAGGCACACTGCGTGACGCATGCGGGTGACATCACCGATGTGACGTCACTAATGTGACGTCACTAATGTCACCGCTCACTTGCCGTGCAAAATATATCCATTATTGCGCCCCCCCGCCCCCCCAAAAATACAAAAGTCTATTTTTATTCTTTTTGCATTGTGTACAGTCTGGAAGCTATCCACGTGCCAAATGTCAAGTTTGTTGCATGTTGGGAAGTATGCTAAACATCTTCTTGGTTCTTTAGGTAAAGTCACGTAGAAGGGAAGTAATAAAATAATAAAAATAAAACATAATAAAATCAAATAATTCTGAGAATTATTTGATTTTATTAAAATAATAAAAATAAAACATAATAAAATCAAATAATTCTCAGAATTATTTATAAAACATAATAAAATCAAATAATTCTGAGAATTATTTTATTTTATTATGTTGCATTTTTATTATTTTATTACTTCGCTTCTACGTGACTTTACCGAAAGAACCAAGAAGATGAATCCCTGCAGTCACGAAAAAAGCTTTAAATCGAAATATGCTAAACATTTCGGACACATTCACAAATTTCCCTTTTATTTAAAAACATGAATGCAGCGCTCTAGCAAGCATCCACCTGTTGTACACCTTCTTCTTGGTTCTTTCGTTAAAGTCACGTAGAATGGAAGTAATAAAATAATAAAAACAAAACATAATAAAATAATCTTCTTGGTTCTTTCGTTAAAGTCACATAGAATGGAAGTAATAAAATAATAAAAATAAAACATAATAAAATAATTATGTTTTATTTTCATTTTATTACTTCCCTTCTACGTGATGACTTTACCGAAAGAACCAAGAAGATGAATCCCTGCAGTCACGAAAGAAGCTTTAAATCGAACTGTTCTACACCGTGTCCATGTGTAGTAGTGGCACCCCAGCAGTTACCCTGCAATCTGGTCATTCGTACGGGCTCAGGGTACAAGGGTTAAAGGTCGACTCGGTTGCTTTTGACCTTTAACCTTGCCGAGGGAAAGGGGAGGGGCGTTCAGAGCGGAGGGGGTTGGGGGGTGAATCCACCGGAACCCCGCCCCTCGCCCCGTGACGTCACGGCGCGAGGGGCGGGGCTTGTGGGTTGGGGGGTGAATCCACCGGAACCCCGCCCCTCGCCCCGTGACGTCACGGCGCGAGGGGCGGGGCTTGTGGGTGGGGGTGAATCCACCGGAACCCTCGCCCCGTGACGTCACGGCGCGAGACGAGAGCAATGGCGGCCGCGTTGTTGATGTCTCGCTCTGCGCTGCTGTTGTTGTTGTTGCTGTTGTTGATGGAGGTCGCCACGGGCGGTGAGTCGGCGTCTGTCTGGTGACTCGTGACATCTTATTCTTTGTTTTTGTGTGACGTGTTTGTTCCGTTGCCAAGTGCACCTAGCCTGGCACGAGCGCTGTTGGTAACGGTGGTGGGGGGGGGGGCGGTGCGGATCTGTTGTGAGGGGGGTTCGATGTCTCAAAGTGAACCTAGCTGGCACACGAGCTGCTGCGGTGACGGGAGCGGTGGTGCAGTGTTAGCGCCTGGGTATGGGTCTCTGTGTGAGTCTGTGGTCTCTGTGTGAGTCTATGGGTCTCTGTGTGAGTCTGGGTCTCTGTGTGAGTCTGTGGGTCTCTGTGTGAGTCTGTGGGTCTCTGTGAGTCTGTGAGTCTCTGTGTGAGTCCTGTGGGTTCTGTGTGAGTCTATGGGTCTCTGTGTGAGTCTGTGGTCTCTGTGTGAGTCTGTGGGTCTCTGTGTGAGTCTGTGGGTCTCTGTGTGAGTTTGTGGGTCTGTGTGAGTCTGTGGTCTCTGTGTGAGTCTATGGGTCTCTGTGTGAGTGTTGGGTCTCTTGTGAGTCTACGGGTGTCTGTGTAAGTCTGTGGGTCTCTATGTGAGTCTATGGTCTCTGTGTGAGTCTATGGGTCTCTGTGTGAGTCTGTGGGTCTCTGTGTGAGTCTGTGAGTCTCTGTGTGAGTCTGTGGGTCTCTGTGTGAGTCTATGGGTCTCTGTGTGAGTCTGTGGGTCTCTGTGTGAGTCTGTGGGTCTCTGTGTGAGTCTGTGGGTCTCTGTGTGAGTTTGTGGGTCTCTGTGTGAGTCTGTGGGTCTCTGTGTGAGTCTATGGGTCTCTGTGTGAGTGTGTGGGTCTCTGTGTGAGTCTACGGGTGTCTGTGTAAGTCTGTGGGTCTCTATGTGAGTCTATGGGTCTCTGTGTGAGTCTATGGGTCTCTGTGTGAGTATATGGGTCTCTGTGTGAGTCTATGGGTCTCTGTGTGAGTCTATGGGTCTCTGTGTGAGTATATGGGTCACTGTGTGAGTCTGTGGGTCTCTGAGTATATGGGTCACTGTGTGAGTATATGGGTCACTGTGTGAGTATATGGGTCTCTGTGTGAGTCTATGGGTCTCTGTGTGAGTATATGGGTCTCTGTGTGAGTCTGTGGGTATATGTGTGAGTCTGTGTGTCTCTGAGTCTATGGGTCTCTGTGTGAGTCTATGGGTCTCTGTGTGAGTCTGTGGGTCTTTGTGTGAGTCTATGGGTATCTGTGTGAGTCTGTGGGTCTGTGTGAGTCTGTGGGTCTCTGTGTGAGTCTACGGGTCACTGTGTGAGTCTATGCTTCTCTGAGTGAGTCAATGGGTACATGTGTGAGTCTAGGGGTCTCTGTGTGAGTCTGTGGGTCTCTGTGTGAGTTTACGGGTCTCTGTGTGAGTCTACGGGTCTCTGTGTGAGTCTATGCTTCTCTGAGTGAGCCTGTGCGGGTAAATCTACCACAACTCCGACGTGTTTGTGGCGCTAACAGAGAAACACAAAAACATTTACGTGACTCTTGAAGACATTACTTCACAACCGTGTCACCACCACCCCCCCTCCCCTTGGCAGCCGTCTCGTGGGTAGAGAAAGCGGAGGGCGAGACGGTGCTGCTGGGCTGCACCTGGACGGTCGATCCGGCGCCCACTGAACACCTGGACGTGGAGTGGTTCATGCAGATGCCCACCACCAACATCCATGTGAGTGAGAGAGAGACAGAGAACCCATCGCACACGCAGAGAATGTGCTGAGCTGCTTGTGTCACTGCTGGATGAAAGCCGCCGCCACCACCGCCACCACCGCCACCGCTGCCACCGCCACCACCACCACCACCGCCGCCACCGCCACCGCTACCACCGCCGCCACCACCACCACCGCCGCCACCACCGCCGCCACCACCGCCACCACTACCACCACCGCCGCCATCACCGCCACCACCGCCACCGCCATCACCACCATCACCGCCACCACCGCCGCCACCACCACCACCACCACCACCTCTCTCAATCGTGCAGTGCGACCACAACGACAACAACAACAACGACGACCCGTTCCGCACCTTGACGACACAAAGTCTCGCGGCTCCGTCTCCGCGCTGGACGCGTTCTCTCTCTCTCTCTCGGACACGTCGTGCAAATCTTTCGGTCGTTTTTTAACCCACTTCCCGTGATCCAATCGAGCTGACATTTTGCTACACAGACTTGTTGTGCGTGACAATTAATGTTCGTGAAAAATGTATCAAAAATTTTACACTGTTTAGGGAAAACAAATTAAATATGTAATTACCAATTGCTTAATGGTGGCAGACAATCACCTGACCCATAGGTGGCAGCCATCTCAAGCCAGAGGACGAGAGGACTCTAGCCGACGCCACGCATATAAAGGATTTATAGTGAACAACTTTGTGTTTACGGGTTATACTTGTTGTCCGTCCCCCTATCCCCAGTTGGCCACGTACGTCAGGGGCGTGGAGCACGTCTACCCGGAGTACGCGTCCCGCATGCGCTTCGCCCGCAACGTGACGCGGCGGGACGCGTCGCTGGAGATCGTCGGGGTGCAGACGCGAGACTACGGCTTCTACACGTGCAAAGTCAAGTTCGGCGCTTTCATCCAGCAGGTGTCCGTCAAGCTCATCGTGCTGGGTGACGAGCGCACGCACACACACGCACGTACACACGCGCACGCACGCACGTGCACGCACGTACACGTACACGCACGTACACGCACGTACACGCACGCACGTACACGCACGCGCACGCTCGCACGTGCACGCACGCACGTACACGCACGCGCACGCACGCACGTACACGCACGTACGTGCACGCACGTACACGCACGCACACGCACGTACACGCACGCACACACGCGCACGCACGCACACACACGCACGCACGCACACGCACGCACGCGCACGCACGTTCACGCACACGCACACGCACGTACACGCACGTACACGCACGCGCACGCACGCACGCGCACGCACGTTCACGCACACGCACACGCACGTACACGCACGTACACGCACGCACACGCACGCACGCGCACGCACGTACACGCACGTACACGCACGCACACGCACGCACACGCACGCACACGCACGCACGTACACGCACGCACACGCACGCACACGCACGCGCACGCACGTACACGCACGTACACGCACGCACACGCACGCACACGCACGTACACGCACGTACACGCACGTACACGCACGCACGTACACGCACGTACACGTACGCACACGCACGCACGCGCACGCACGTATACGTGCGTGCACGCACGCACGTACACGCACGTACACGTACGCGCGTACACGCACGCACACGCACGCACGTACACGCACGTACACGCACGTACACGCACGTACACGCACGCACGTACACGCACGCGCACGTACGTACACGCACGTACACGCACGCACACGCACGTACACGCACGCACGTACACGCACGTACACGCATGCACGTACACGCACGTACGTACACGCACGTACACGCACGTACACGCACGCACGCACGTACACGCACGTACACGCACGCACGTACACGCACGCACGTACACGCACGTACGTACACGCACGTACACGCACGCACGTACACGCACGCACACGCACGTACACGCACGCACGTACACGTACGCACGCAGACACACGTGCACGCACGCACGTACACGCACGCATGTATACGCACGCACGTACACGTACGCACGCAGACACACGTGCACGCACGTACACGCACGCACGTACACGCACGCACGTACACGTACGCACGCAGACACACGTGCACGCACGTACATGCACGCATGTATACGCACGCACGTACACGTACGCACGCACGCACACGCACCTACACGCACGTACACACGCACGTACACGCACGTACACGCATGTATACGCACGTACACGTACACGCACGTACACGCACGTACACGCACGTACACGCATGTATACGCACGTACACGTACACGCACGTACACGCACGTACACGCACGTACACGCACGTACACGCACGCACACGCACGCACACGCACGTACACGTACGCACGCACGTACACGCACGTACACGCACGCACGTGCACGCACGTACACGCACGTACACGCACGCACGTACACGCACGCACGTGCACGCACGTACACGCACGTACACGTACGCACGCAGACACACGTGCACGCACGCACGTACACGCACGCATGTATACGCACGCACGTACATGTACGCACGCACGCACACGCACGTACACGCACGTACACACGCGCGCGCACGTACACGCACGTACACGCATGTATACGCACGTACACGTACACGCACGTACACGCACGTACACGCACACGCACGCACACGCACGTACACGCACGCACACGCACGTACACGCACGTACACGCACGCACACGCACGCACACGCACGTACACGCACGTACACGCACGCACACGCACGCACACGCACGTACACGCACGTACACGCACACGCACGCACACGCACGTACACGCACGTACACTCACGCACACTCACGCACACGCACGTACACTCACGCACACGCACGCACACGCACGTACACGCACGTACACTCACGCACACGCACACTCACGTACACGCACGCACACGCACGCACACGCACGTACACGCACGTACACGCACGCACACGCACGCACACTCACGTACACGCACGCACACTCACGCACACGCACGCACACTCACGTACACGCACGTACACGCACGTACACGCACGTACACGCACGCACACGCACGCGCACGCACGCACACTCACGCACACGCACGTACACGCACGTACACGCACGTACACGCACGCACACGCACGCACACGCACGTACACGCACATACACGCACGCACACTCACGCACACGCACGCACACTCACATACACGCACGCACACGCACGCACACTCACGCACACGCACGTACACGCACGTACACGCACGTACACGCACATACACGCACGCACACTCACGCACACGCACGCACACTCACATACACGCACGCACACGCACGCACACGCACGTACACGCACGCACACTCACGCACACTCACGCACACGCACGCACACGCACGCACACGCACGTGTGGGTCTCTGTGAGTGTCTCTGTGGGTCTCTGCGGGTCTCTGTGGGTCTCTGTGGGTCTCTGTGAGTGTCTCTGTGGGTCTCTGTGAGTGTCTCTGTGAGTGTCTCTGTGGGTCTCTGTGGGTCTCTGTGAGTGTCTCTGTGCCTGCGGGTCTCTGCGGTTCTCTGTGGGTCTCTGTGGGTCTCTGTGAGTGTCTCTGTGCCTGTGGGTCTCTGTGGTTCTCTTTGGGTCTCTGTGGGTCTCTGTGCCTGCGGGTCTATGTGGGTCTCTGTGAGTGTCTCTGTGGGTCTCTGTGAGTGTCTCTGTGGGTCTCTGCGGCTCTCTGTGGGTCTCTGTGGGTCTCTGTGAGTGTCTCTGTGGGTCTCTGTGGGTCTCTGCGGGTCTATGTGGGTCTCTGTGAGTGTCTCTGTGGGTCTCTGTGGGTCTCTGTGGGTCTCTGTGGGTCTCTGCGGGTCTCTGGGTCTGGGTGTTGTGGGTCTCTGCGAATTGTACGTTGAACTTCTTTCGTACCGTAGCGCACAGAGCGCGTCGAACTCGGATTGTAAATGTTGTGGCTTTGCTCTCCAACACACCGGTTAGTGCTGTACTAGTACACTACACTATACACTACACTATACACTACACTATACACTACACTATACACTACTACACACTACACTATACACTACACTATACAATACTATACACTACACTATACACTACTACACACTACACTATACACTACACTATACACTACTATACACTACACTATACACTACTATACACTACACTATACACTACTATACACTATACTATACACTACACTACTATACACTATACACTACACTATACACTACTATACACTACACTATACACTACACTACTATACACTATACACTACACTATACACTACTATACACTACACTATACACTACACTACTATACACTACACTACTATACACTACACTATACACTACACTATACACTACACTATACACTACTGTACACTACACTATACACTGCACTATACACTACTATGCCACTACACTATACACTACACTATACACTACATTATACACTACTATGCCACTACACTACTATACACTACACTATACACTACACTATACACTACTATACACTACACTACTATACACTACTATACACACTACACTATACACTAGACTATACACTACACTATACACTACTATACACTATACACTACACTATACACTACACTATACACTACACTATACACTACACTACTATACACTACACTATACACTACTATACACTATACACTACACTACACACTACACTATACACTACACACTATACACTACACTATACACTACACTATACACTACACACTACACTATACACTACACTATACACTACACTATACACTACACTATACACTACTATGCCACTACACTATACACTACTATACACACTACACTATACACTATACACTACACTATACACTACTATACACTACACTATACACTACACTATACACTACTATACACTACTATACACTACACTATACACTACACTATACACTACTATACACTACACTATATACTACTATACACTACACTATACACTACACTATACACTACTATACACTACACTATACACTACACTATACACTACTATACACTACACTATACACTACACTATACACTACACTCTACACTACACTATACACTACACTATACACTACACTATACACTACTATGCCACTACACTACTATACACTACACTATACACTACACTATACACTACACTATACACTAGTGCTGTACTAGTACACTACACTATACACTACACTATACACCACACTATACACTACTATACACTACACTATACACTACACTACTGTATACTACACTACTATACACTACACTATACACTACACTATACACTACACTATACACTACTATACACTACACTATACACTGCACTACACACTACACTACACTACACACTACACTATACACTACACTATACACTACTACACACTACACTACACTATACACTACTATACACTACACTATACACTACACTATACACTACACACTACACTATACACTACACTATACACTACACTATACACTCCACTATACACTACACTATACACTACACTATACAATACTATACACTACACTATACACTACACTATACACTACACTACACACTACACTACACACTACACTATACACTACACTACACACTACACTATACACTACACTATACACTACACTATACACTGCACTACACTACACACTACACTATACACTACACTATACACTACACTATACACTACACACTACTACACACTACACTATACACTACACTACACACTATACACTACACACTACACTATACACTACACTATACACTACACACTACACTATACACTACACACTAGTGCTGTGCTAGTGACGAATTGTCACGTTGTGTTTACGTGACAACCCTCACTAGTTGGCCGTGCCGGGTGGTGGAGGGTTTTAATATTTACGCGATCTCACCTAAAAACCTCTTACGGATGATATCGGTCGCGAAAGCCTCCTACTACGTACGTGTTGAACTGATATTTTACTGGTAGGAGCGAAGTGAACCAGCCTACAATAGATTGTATCGTCCGTCCGTCTGTCCGTCCGTGTAGCAACATCGCCCCCTACTGCAAACACTTGGCATGACCCTACAAAAACCTTTAGACTCAGTGAGGCTTTCCTGGCTAAACAAGTGTAACATTCCCTTATAATTCCCTGAGATAGTTTTTAATTAAAACATTTCAATTAAAAATTAACTCACAGCGGCCTAAAGCCTACAGCTCGGCCTAAAGCCTAGACTAGTCCTCAAACTCTCCCTTCGTATCGTACCCCCGCGTGTGTGAAAGGGAGTTAATGTTTAACAATGTTACATTCCCTCATGTTTTTAAATAGAAACATTTAAATCTAAAGCTTTTACATAAATAATTAAAACATTTAAATTAAAAATTAACTCACAGCGGCCTAAAGCCTACAGCTAGGCCTGAAGCCTAGAACTAGGCCTCAAACTCTCCCTTCGTATCGTCCGATTAGGTGTAGCAACATCGCCCCCTACTGCAAACACTTGGCAGGACC
>NW_026890820.1:111058-126058 GCF_015708825.2 Lethenteron reissneri | reverse complement strand
ATGTGTGCGTGTGTGTGTGCGTGTGTGTGATGTGTGCGTGTGTGTGTGTGTGATGTGTGCGTGTGTGCGTGTGCCGCGTGCAGCGAGCAGTGACGCCGGCCTCGTGCCGGGCGCCCTGATGGGCGTGCTGCTCGTCGTCGCTGCGACCGGCTTCCTCCTCTGGTACCGGCTGCTCAAGCGCAAGCCGGGGCGGCACCAAGACCGTCGCAACGACGTCTGGTGACGGCCCACCCGCTCCCTCGCTCACTCGCCCCACTCACTCACTCACTCGCTCGCCCACATCGCTTACTCACTCACCCATTCACTCACCCATTCACTCACCCACTCACTTCACCCACTCACTCACTCGCTCACCACTCACTCACCCCACTCACTCGCTCACCCACTCACTCACCCACTCAGTCACTAACTCACCTACTCACTCACTCACTCACCCCACTCACTCAACCCACTCACCCACCCACTCACACCACTCACCCACTCACTCACCACTCACTCAACCCACTCACCCACCACTCACCCACTCGCTTACTCACTCACTCAACCCACTCACCCACCCACTCACCCACTCACTCACCCACTCACTCACCTACTCACTCACTCACTCACCCACTCACTCAACCCACTCACCCACCCACTCACCCACTCACCCACTCACTCACCCACTCACTCAACCCACTCACCCACCCACTCACCCACTCGCTTACTCACTCACTCACCCATTCACTCACCCATTCACTCACCCACTCACTCACCCACTCACTCACTCACTCACCCACCCACTCGCTTACTCACTCGCTCACCCACTCACTCACCCACTCACTCGCTCACCCACTCACTCACCCACTCAGTCACTAACTCACCTACTCACTCACTCACTCACCCACCCACTCACTCAACCCACTCACCCACCCACTCACCACTCACCCACTCACTCACCCACTCACTCAACCCACTCACCCACCCACTCACCCACTCGCTTACTCACTCACTCAACCCACTCACCCACCCACTCACCCACTCCCCCCGCTCGCCCACTCACCCACTCACCCACCCACTCGCTCACCCACCCACTCGCTCACCCACTGACCCACTCGCCCACTCACTCGCTCACCCACTCACTCGCTCACCCACTGACCCACTCGCCCACTCACTCGCTCACCCACTCACTCACCCACTCACTCGCTCACGTCGCCCACTCATCCACTCACCCACTCACCCACTCACCCACTCACTCACCCACTGACCCACTCACCCACTGACCCACTCACCCACTGACCCGCTTGCCCACTCGCCCACTCACTCGCTCACCCACTCACCCGCTCACTCGCTCACCCACTCACCCACCCACTCACCCACTCACCCATTCACTCACCCATTCACCCACTCACCCACCCACTCACTCACCCATTCACTCACTCAACCCACTCACCCACCCACTCACCCATTCACTCACTGACCCACTCACCCACTGACCCACTCACCCACTCACCCACTCACCCACTGACCCACTCACCCACTCACCACTCACCCACTCACCACCCACTCTCTCTGCTCCCTCCCTCCCCTCCCTCCCTATCTCCCTCCCTCCCTCCGCTCTCTCTGCTCCCTCCCTCCCTCCCTCCCCTCCCTCCCTCTCTCCCTCCCTCCCTCCCTCCGCTCTCTCTGCTCCCTCTCTCGCCTCCCTCCCTCCCTCGCCTCCCTCACCTCCCTCACCTCCCTCCCTCACCTCCCTCCCTCCGCTCTCCTCGCCTCCCACCGCAGGATGGACGACTGCCTCCCCGCGTCGACGAGCCTCCCGCCCGCGACCCACGACCCGCCCAGCACCCGCACCTCCATCGGCTCTGCGGCGACGCCCTCCGACGGCCTCCTGGCGGCTCTGCGACGCCCGGCCCCGGGCGGGCCGACGGGCCCCGGCGGGCCGAGGGGCGCCCCCCCGGGCAGGCCGCCCTACGAGCGAGCGGACGGCCGCGTGATGGAGTAGAGCGGCGTGTGAGAGCGCCGCTCGCAAGGCAGCGGCGGCAGCGGCGGCGACGACGGGGCTCGGGCCTCGGGGCGAATCCGCCGCGGTTCCGTCGACATCGCCCCCATCGCCACTTCCCCGTCTCGTGCGCCCGATATTAGGAAGCCAACTGGAGCTTGAAGTTTTCGTGACTGCAAGGATCCGTACTCTTTGGTTCGTTCGGTAAGGTCACGATTGAGAACCAATTTCTCTAGAAGTGATTCTTGTGTTGGTTTTGTTGTCCTTCCAACGCACCTCCGATCAGCACGGCCGACTACGTGCGGTGCGGAAAAAACTCCACGCACACCGCGCGCACGCCATTTCAGTTGGTCTGTCGGCAAAAAACCGGAATGTTGACGTCGCGAGCACAAACTCCGACAATATTACACGTACGACGTGTCGCTGGAGATTACCGCCTGCGTCGTCGTCACCGCCGCCACCCGCCGCCGCCACGTGTTTAACAAACGCTTAGTTCTCCGCGTGAGCTGAACTTTAGTAAAATTGGCGCGTGAAAGAAGACGCGTAGGCGTTAGGCAAAGTTTGTTTTTATATGCGAAGGCAGAATAGAGTTGCGCTCGTTGCTTTCTCGCGCCAGACGCCCCGTCTCGTGTAGCAGCGGCCCCTTGGTGGAGGGGGGCGGAGGGGGGGGCGAGCGAGAGACCGCGATTGGTCGGCAGGGGGCCGTCTGATCCCTTGAGGCTCGATTGTATTAGAGAATAGTTGTACGTATACACTTATTTTTTACGATGCTTTTCATCGTAGCAAATGTAACGCTCCCTCCCCGCCACCCCCCGCCACCCCCTAGTGCAATAAATGTTATTGGCGCGAATCGGTAAATGGTATTCTTAGGTTTTTTCGGTAAAGTCACCGTGTAGGTAAAACATCAAAATTAATAAAAAATAAATAAAATAAAACAAAAATCACGACGTTTCGGAGGCAACACAAGTCTCCGTCATCAGGTGGGACCGTGATTTTTTTTTATTTTTATTTTTTATTAATTTTGATGTTTTACCTACATGGTGACTTTACCGAAAAAACCTAAGAATATGAACCCTTGCAGTCACGAAAGCTTCAAATCTACGGTAAATGGTACTCCGGAGAGAGAGAGAGAGAGTGGGTAGCGGTGGGGTGGGTGGTGGTGGTTCCAGATAGATGTGCGATCACGATTTAAAATGTTTAAAACGCGTAGCTCCGGTAGCGCATGTGCCGCACGTGCCTCTCTCGCCCCGCCCTCCACCCCGACGCGCGATCGGCTGACGGTGGAATCGGCGGCGGGGTGAGCGAGCGAGCGAGTCGGGCAAAAAAAGGTTTGTTCAGTTGTCGGGGGTTCGGATTAGAGAATCAAATCTTTAAAATCCGCCGTTTTTTTGCTTTTTTATGTTTTTTTTGCGCATTTTGACCTCGCGGCGATCGCGAGGCTCGACGAGGGGGGCGTTGCTTGCTGGGGTGGGCGGGGCACGGCGAGCGGGGGTTTCCTGCCTTCGCGAGTCACGAATCGGCTTGTCGCAGGGACTCGCTCTACTCACGAGCGAGTTCGTCTTCCCAGAGGTCTGTCGGTTGTCAGCGAGCCGGTTTCTTTAAAATCCTTTATATTAAGTTCGCTTGCTTGCTTGCGACCGTGCAAATCTTTCGGTCGTTTTCTAACCCACTTCCCGTGATCCAATCGAGCTGACATTTTGCTACACAGACTCCGTTGTGGCGTGACAATGCATTTTCGTGAGAAAAAAAAATTCCAAAAATTTTACACTGTTTAGGAAAAAAAACATTTCATATTTCATTTAAAATACCAATGTGATAAAAATGAAACTCTTACTCAAAATTCCTAAATTTTTTAAATATTTAATTACCAATTGTTTAATGCTGCCAAGACAATCATCTGACCCATAGGTAGCAGCCGTCTCAAGCCAGAGGACGAGAGGACTCTAGCCGCCCCGATGCACACACAAAGGATTTGTAGCGAAAAACTTTCTTTTTACGGGTTATACTTGTTTACGAGCCAAACGGTGCCACGTTCCGCAAGATGACGGCGCGGGGACTTGCCGTGTCGCTGTGGAGTTTCGTGTCAAACTGAGGTCTGGCAGTTTCTCCGGCCTTGCCTCGGGCAAAGGCCTGTCGGCGTCGCACGCAACGACGCCGTCGCCTCGGCCAACAAGGTTTTTGTTTTAGATTCGAAGCTTTCGCGACTGCAAGGATTCATACTCTTAGGTTTTTCGGTAAAGTCACCACGTAGGGGAGACAGCGTCTGAATGCTAATCCTGCATAATGCACGGGCATAATTAGTACTAATCACATACCTGCATTTCCCATAATATGCTAAATTCCTTTGATAAGCAAATTCTTTTGTCAAGGCGCCCAGCTTATATACATGCTCCAAGCCCGTGTGCTGTTTCATTCAGACGCTGTCTCCCCGACAGACCTGGTTTTCACCTGAGGACGGCTGCTTGCGTTGTGGCCGAAACGTCGTGAAAATTATTTTATTGTGTTTATTTTTCTTATTTTATTATTTCCCTTCTACGTGACTTTACCGAAAGGACCAAGAATACAAATAAAACCCTCAAGGCCATTCTGTGTCTCTCGTGTCTCCGGTCTCTCCGTGCGTTTGCTGCGCGTAGAGCGACCCACGTCACAGACTCGCGCGCTGTCTTCCTTTCTCTTCGCCGCCCGCCCTTCTCTGTCTCTCCTCCTCCTCTCGTCTCCTCCCCTGTTCTGCAGATGTAGATGCCACTGGTTCTTCACGTTCTGCAGATGTAGATGCCACTGGTTCTTCACGTTCTGCAGATGTAGATGCCACTGGTTCTTCATGTTCTGCAGATGTAGATGCCACTGGTTCTTCACGTTCTGCAGATGTAGATGCCACTGGTTCTTCATGTTCTGCAGATGTAGATGCCACTGGTTCTTCACGTTCTGCAGATGTAGATGCCACTGGTTCTTCACGTTCTGCAGATGTAGATGCCACTGGTTCTTCATGTTCTGCAGATGTAGATGCCACTGGTTCTTCACGTTCTGCAGATGTAGATGCCACTGGTTCTTCATTTCTGCAGATGTAGATGCCACTGGTTCTTCACGTTCTGCAGATGTAGATGCCACTGGTTCTTCACGTTCTGCAGATGTAGATGCCACTGGTTCTTCATGTTCTGCAGATGTAGATGCCACTGGTTCTTCACGTTCTGCAGATGTAGATGCCACTGGTTCTTCATGTTCTACAGATGTAGATGCCACTGGTTCTTCACGTTCTGCAGATGTAGATGCCACTGGTTCTTCACGTTCTGCAGATGTAGATGCCACTGGTTCTTCACGTTCTGCAGATGTAGATGCCACTGGTTCTTCACGTTCTGCAGATGTAGATGCCACTGGTTCTTCACGTTCTGCAGATGTAGATGCCACTGGTTCTTCACGTTCTGCAGATGTAGATGCCACTGGTTCTTCACGTTCTGCAGATGTAGATGCCACTGGTTCTTCACGTTCTGCAGATGTAGATGCCACTGGTTCTTCACGTTCTGCAGATGTAGATGCCACTGGTTCTTCACGTTCTGCAGATGTAGATGCCACTGGTTCTTCACGTTCTGCAGATGTAGATGCCACTGGTTCTTCACGTTCTGCAGATGTAGATGCCACTGGTTCTTCACGTTCTGCAGATGTAGATGCCACTGGTTCTTCACGTTCTGCAGATGTAGATGCCACTGGTTCTTCACGTTCTGCAGATGTAGATGCCACTGGTTCTTCACGTTCTGTAGATGTAGATGCCACTGGTTCTTCACGTTCTGCAGATGTAGATGCCACTGGTTCTTCACGTTCTGCAGATGTAGATGCCACTGGTTCTTCACGTTCTGTAGATGTAGATGCCACTGGTTCTTCACGTTCTGCAGATGTAGATGCCACTGGTTCTTCACGTTCTGCAGATGTAGATGCCACTGGTTCTTCACGTTCTGTAGATGGATGCCACTGGTTCTTCACGTTCTGCAGATGTAGATGCCACTGGTTCTTCACGTTCTGCAGATGTAGATGCCACTTTCTTCACGTTCTGCAGATGTAGATGCCACTGGTTCTTCACGTTCTGCAGATGTAGATGCCACTGGTTCTTCACGTTCTGCAGATGTAGATGCCACTGGTTCTTCACGTTCTGCAGATGTAGATGCCACTGGTTCTTCACGTTCTGTAGATGTAGATGCCACTGGTTCTTCACGTTCTGCAGATGTAGATGCCACTGGTTCTTCACGTTCTGCAGATGTAGATGCCACTGGTTCTTCACGTTCTGCAGATGTAGATGCCACTGGTTCTTCACGTTCTGCAGATGTAGATGCCACTGGTTCTTCACGTTCTGCAGATGTAGATGCCACTGGTTCTTCACGTTCTGCAGATGTAGATGCCACTGGTTCTTCACGTTCTGCAGATGTAGATGCCACTGGTTCTTCACGTTCTGCAGATGTAGATGCCACTGGTTCTTCACGTTCTGCAGATGTAGATGCCACTGGTTCTTCACGTTCTGTAGATGTAGATGCCACTGGTTCTTCACGTTCTGCAGATGTAGATGCCACTGGTTCTTCACGTTCTGCAGATGTAGATGCCACTGGTTCTTCACGTCTGTAGATGTAGATGCCACTGGTTCTTCACGTTCTGCAGTAGATGCCACTGGTTCTTCACGTTCTGCAGATGTAGATGCCACTGGTTCTTCACGTTCTGCATGTAGATGCCACTGGTTCTTCACGTTCTGCAGATGTAGATGCCACTGGTTCTTCACGTTCTGCAGATGTAGATGCCACTGGTTCTTCACGTTCTGCAGATGTAGATGCCACTGGTTCTTCACGTTCTGCAGATGTAGATGCCACTGGTTCTTCACGTTCTGCAGATGTAGATGCCACTGGTTCTTCACGTTCTCAGATGTAGATGCCACTGGTTCTTCACGTTCTGAGATGTAGATGCCACTGGTTCTTCACGTTCTGTAGATGAGATGCCACTGGTTCTTCACGTTCTACAGATGTAGATGCCACTGGTTCTTCACGTTCTGTAGATGTAGATGCCACTGGTTCTTCACGTTCTGCAGATGTAGATGCCACTGGTTCTTCACGTTCTACAGATGTAGATGCCACTGGTTCTTCACGTTCTGCAGATGTAGATGCCACTGGTTCTTCACGTTCTGCAGATGTAGATGCCACTGGTTCTTCACGTTCTGCAGATGTAGATGCCACTGGTTCTTCACGTTCTGCAGATGTAGATGCCACTGGTTCTTCACGTTCTGCAGATGTAGATGCCACTGGTTCTTCACGTTCTGCAGATGTAGATGCCACTGGTTCTTCACGTTCTGCAGATGTAGATGCCACTGGTTCTTCACGTTCTGCAGATGTAGATGCCACTGGTTCTTCACGTTCTGCAGATGTAGATGCCACTGGTTCTCACGTTCTGCAGATGTAGATGCCACTGGTTCTTCACGTTCTGCAGATGTAGATGCCACTGGTTCTTCACGTTCTGCAGATGTAGATGCCACTGGTTCTTCACGTTCTGCAGATGTAGATGCCACTGGGTTCTTCACGTTCTGAGAGTAGCCCTGGTTCTTCACGTTCTGCAGATGTAGATGCCACTGGTTCTTCACGTTCTGCAGATGTAGATGCCACTGGTTCTTCACGTTCTGCAGATGTAGATGCCACTGGTTCTTCACGTTCTGCAGATGTAGATGCCACTGGTTCTTCACGTTCTGCAGATGTAGATGCCACTGGTTCTTCACGTTCTGCAGATGTAGATGCCACTGGTTCTTCACGTTCTGCAGATGTATGCCACTGGTTCTTCACGTTCTGCAGATGTAGATGCCACTGGTTCTTCACGTTCTGCAGATGTAGATGCCACTGGTTCTTCACGTTCTGCAGATGTAGATGCCACTGGTTCTTCACGTTCTGCAGATGTAGATGCCACTGGTTCTTCACGTTCTGTAGATGTAGATGCCACTGGTTCTTCACGTTCTGCAGATGTAGATGCCACTGGTTCTTCACGTTCTGCAGATGTAGATGCCACTGGTTCTTCACGTTCTGCAGATGTAGATGCCACTGGTTCTTCACGTTCTGCAGATGTAGATGCCACTGGTTCTTCACGCTCAGATGTAGATGCCACTGGTTCTTCACGTTCTGCAGATGTAGATGCCACTGGTTCTTCACGTTCTGCAGATGTAGATGCCACTGGTTCTTCACGTTCTGCAGATGTAGATGCCACTGGTTCTTCACGTTCTGCAGATGTAGATGCCACTGGTTCTTCACGTTCTGCAGATGTAGATGCCACTGGTTCTTCACGTTCTGTAGATGTAGATGCCACTGGTTCTTCACGTTCTGCAGATGTAGATGCCACTGGTTCTTCACGTTCTGCAGATGTAGATGCCACTGGTTCTTCACGTTCTGCAGATGTAGATGCCACTGGTTCTTCACGTTCTGCAGATGTAGATGCCACTGGTTCTTCACGTTCTGCAGATGTAGATGCCACTGGTTCTTCACGTTCTGCAGATGTAGATGCCACTGGTTCTTCACGTTCTGCAGATGTAGATGCCACTGGTTCTTCACGTTCTGCAGATGTAGATGCCACTGGTTCTTCACGTTCTGCAGATGTAGATGCCACTGGTTCTTCACGTTCTGCAGATGTAGATGCCACTGGTTCTTCACGTTCTGCAGATGTAGATGCCACTGGTTCTTCACGTTCTGTAGATGTAGATGCCACTGGTTCTTCACGTTCTGCAGATGTAGATGCCACTGGTTCTTCACGTTTGCAGATGTAGATGCCACTGGTTCTTCACGTTCTGCAGATGTAGATGCCACTGGTTCTTCACGTTCTGCAGATGTAGATGCCACTGGTTCTTCACGTTCTGCAGATGTAGATGCCACTGGTTCTTCACGTTCTGCAGATGTAGATGCCACTGGTTCTTCACGTTCTACAGATGTAGATGCCACTGGTTCTTCTCGCTGTAGATGTAGATGCCACTGGTTCTTCACGTTCTGCAGATGTAGATGCCACTGGTTCTTCACGTTCTGCAGATGTAGATGCCACTGGTTCTTCACGTTCTGCAGATGTAGATGCCACTGGTTCTTCACGTTCTACAGATGTAGATGCCACTGGTTCTTCTCGCTCTGTAGATGTAATGCCACTGGTTCTTCACGTTCTGCAGATGTAGATGCCACTGGTTCTTCACGTTCTGCAGATGGAGATGCCACTGCAAACAGAAAATCCAAGAAAAAGACAGTAAAATATCGCAGAAAAAACATTGAGATGTGGGTGACTAAAATTGGTCTGAAATGGTCTAGAATAAGTAAGGGCACTGATAAGGGGTTGACAGATATGGTCCCTGATTTTAAATAGTCGAAGGTCCGAACCTCTTCTCAGATTTAGAACGCAAAAAACCCACCGCTTCTTCCGGAAGATTTCTACCGCAACGAAACCAACGAAATCAAGCAGCATCCGGAAGATGCCCAGCGGGTGTTTAATGACTGCGTGAGTCGCAAGGAGGTGTAGCAGCAGCAGCAACTATAGCAGCAGCATCAACAACAACAGCAGCAACAGCAACAACAGCAGCAACATCATCAACAACAGCAACAACAACAGCAACAGCAGCAGCAGTCGAGAGGCGCTGTTCCACGTGTCCACACACACGTGACACACGGACATCAACGCTTCGCTCAGCGTGAGTGTGGGCCTAGTGGGTCGCACACGTGGATAGAGCCTGGGGTGGGCCTAGGTCTGCACGTGTTGTTGTGGTGTGTGTGGTCTGGGTGTGGTGACGTGTGTGGTGTGTGTGTGTGGTCTGGGTGTGGTGTGACTGTGTGTGTGTGGTGTGTGTGGTCTGGGTGTGGTGTGACTGTGTGTGGTGTGGTGTGTGTGGTCTGGGTGTGGTGTGACTGTGTGTGGTGTGTGTGTGGTCTGGGTGTGGTGTGACTGTGTGTGGTGTGGTGTGTGTGGTCTGGGTGTGGTGTGACTGTGTGTGGTGTGGTGTGTGTGGTCTGGGTGTGGTGTGACTGTGTGTGGTGTGTGTGTGTGGTCTGGGTGTGGTGTGACTGTGTGTGGTGGTGTGTGTGTGTGGTCTGGGTGTGGTGACTGTGTGTGGTGTGTGTGGTCTGGGTGTGGTGTGACTGTGTGTGGTGTGTGTCTGTGTGTGGTCTGGGTGTGGTGTGACTGTGTGTGGTGTGGTGTGTGTGGTCTGGGTGTGGTGTGACTGTGTGTGGTGTGTGTGTGTGTGGTCTGGGTGTGGTGTGACTGTGTGTGGTGTGGTGTGTGTGGTCTGGGTGTGGTGTGACTGTGTGTGGTGTGGTTGTGTGGTCTGGGTGTGGTGTGACTGTGTGTGGGGTGTGTGGTCTGGGTGTGGTGTGACTGTGTGTGGTGTGTGTGTGTGTGTGGTCTGGGTGTGGTGTGACTGTGTGTGGTGTGTGTGGTCTGGGTGTGGTGTGACGTGTGTGGTGTGTGTGTCTGTGTGTGGTCTGGGTGTGGTGACTGTGTGTGTGGTGTGTGTGGTCTGGGTGTGGTGTGACTGTGTGTGGTGTCTGTGTGTGTGGTCTGGGTGTGGTGTGACTGTGTGTGGTGTGGTGTGTGGGTCTGGGTGTGGTGTGACTGTGTGTGGTGTGGTGTGTGTGGTCTGGGTGTGGTGTGACTGTGTGTGGTGTGGTGTGTGTGGTCTGGGTGTGGTGTGACTGTGTGTGGTGTGTGTGTGTGTGGTCTGGGTGTGGTGTGACTGTGTGTGGTGTGGTGTGTGTGGTCTGGGTGTGGTGTGACTGTGTGTGGTGTGGTGTGTGGTCTGGGTGTGGTGTGACTGTGTGTGGTGTGGTGTGTGTGGTCTGGGTGTGGTGTGACTGTGTGGGTGTGTGTGTGGGTGTGTCTGTGTGGGTGTGTGTGTGGTGTGTGTGACTGTGTGTGGTGTGTGTGTCTCTGTGTGTGGTGTGACTGTGTGGGTGTGTGTGTGTGACTGTGTGTGTGGTGTGTGTGTGTCTCTGTGTGTGGTGTGACTGTGTGTGTGTGTGTGACTGTGTGTGTGGTGTGTGTGACTGTGTGTGGTGTGTGTGTGGTGTGTGTTGTGTGTGTGTGTGGTGTGTGTGTGACTGTGTGTGGTGTGTGTGTGTGACTGTGTGTGTGGTGTGTGTGGTGTGTGTGGTGTGTGTCTGTGTGTGTGGTGTGTGTGACTGTGTGTGACTGTGTGTGTGACTGTGTGTGGTGTGTGTGTGATTGTGTCTGTGTGTGTGTGTGGTGTGGTGTGGTGTGTGTGTGACTGTGTGTGTGGTGTGTGTGTGGTGTGTGTGTGTGCGTGACTGTGTGTGTGACTGTGTGTGGTGTGTGTGTGATTGTGTCTGTGGTGTGTGTGGTGTGGGTGTGTGTGTGGTGTGTGTGTGTGATTGTGTCTGTGGTGTGTGTGTGATTGTGTGTGGTGGTGTGTGTGTGTGTGTGTGTGACTGTGTGTGTGACTGTGTGTGTTGTGTGTCTCTGTGTGTGTGGTGTGTGGTGGGTGTGTTTGTGACTGTGTGTGTGTGTGTGTGATTGTGTCTGTGGTGTGTGTGTGTGTGTGTCTGTGGTGTATGTGTGGTGTGTGTGTGTGTGTGTTTGTGACTGTGTGGTGTGTGTGTGTTTGTGACTGTGTAGTGGTGTGTGGTGGTGTGTGTGGTGTGTGTGTGTATGGTGTGTGTTAGTGGTGTGTGGGGTGTGTGTGTGTGGTGTGATGTGTGTGGTGGTGATGTGTGTGTGTGGTGTGTGTGGGGTGTGTGTGACTGTGTGTGTGGGTGTGTTTGTGACTGTGTGTTGTGTGTGTGTGTAGTGTGTGTGTGTAGTGTGTGTTTGTGACTGTGTGTGTGTGGTGTGTGTGGTGTGTGTGTGGTGTGTGGGGTGTGTGTGGTGTGTGTTTGTGTGACTGTGTCTGTGGTGTGTGTGTGACTGTGTGTGTGGTGTGGTGTGTGTGGTGTGTGTGGTGTGTGTGTGTGGTGTGTGTGGTGGGTGGTGTAGTGTGGTGTGTTGTGGTGGGTGTGGTGTGTGGTGTGGGTGTGTGGTGTGTGTGTGGTGTGTGTGTGTGGGTGTGTGGTGTGTGTGGGTGGTGTGTGTGGTGTGTGGTGTGTGTGGTGTGTGTGTGGTGTGTGTGTGGTGTGTGTGTGTGTGGGTGGTGTGTGTGTGTGTGTGTGACTGTGTAGTGGTTAGCGCTGCGACGATTCCCGCTCACGGCTAACACCAGTGACGATTATCTGAACCGGTCCTGGGCCTCCCCTAGGCCGACTCAGCCTCAAATGACTTCGTTTTCTCGCTCTCTCCTCCTCAGGCCTCTGTGTGAACTCCCCAGAAGTTCGGAACGACGTTGAGCCAAGACTCGGTGTGAGTGATTTTGTCGCTCACTCACTCACTAAAACACTCGCTTACACGCACTCTTACTCACTACCCTCATCAGTACCTTCACTCAGTCACTGAAACACTCGCTTACACTCACTCACACTCACTACCCTCATCAGTACCCTCACTCAGTCGCCACCCTCACTATTCTCACTCACTACCCTACTACTACCCTGGACCACGTAGTTCGTGAAGCCTTCCATGGCTGTACCGGAGGAATCTTCATCTGTAACAGATCAAGTGGGAGGCTGATCGATGCCCGGGTGCGGTAGAGGGATGGCTCCCTATTGCTCAATGAAGTTACGTATTCCGATGATCTGGTAATTGCTGCTCACTCAGAGGAGGAGTTGGAGGCGCTGCTGCTGAACCTGGAGTGTGCCACAAGGAGGTGGGGCTTTACCATCAGACCCACCAAAACGAAGCACCCCTTGGTATTTTATGCCATCAAACAATCCACCCCCTCAACTCCCCGTTGGTGATGGGGCAGTTGTGGAGAATTTTCCACACCTGGGCAGCGCGATTATGACCACCTCCGCTTTGACAGCAGAGGTCTCGCTCCGAATCGGTCGAGCTGAATTTTACTTTCAACGGCTGCACAAATAACACTGTGCGACGCTGCCTGGTCTGTCGCCCCACACAAAGTTTCGAGGCTTCTCGACCACGTTCATTCCCTCCCTTCGCAGTGCTTGTGAAACGCTGATGGCGGTTGTACCCGATGGCGGTTGACGCCGATGGCGGTGACGGTTGTGACGTTCCAGGTTTGCGCCCCTGCACTGCCGACCGTCGCTCGGGCAGGAAGAAGCTCAACCGGAGAAGCTTCGATGGAGAGAGGGGCAAGCAGAGAGCCAGGGGGGAGTAGAGGTCAAGGCAGAGAGGGGCCTCGACATTTGCAAGAAGGGAGACAAGGGACCGCGCGACGCGCCGGGGGCAGAGCGTGCGGTGCGCGCCGATGGCGGGAGAGAGCAGCAGAGGCAGGACGCGGAGAGGGCCAGGTGGGACAGAGAGGGGCAAGATGCAGAACCATGAGAGTGGTGGGTCAGGCAGTAGATCGGGACAGATTTGAAAGGGGGAGACAGGCCGTGGTGGCTAGAGAGAGACGTCGAAAGCAGAACGAGAGACAGCGAGGGGAGGGAGGCAGGGGGGAGAGGCAGGGAGGGGAGGGAGGCAGGGGGAGAGGCAGGGATGCCGGGGGAGGGATGGAGGGAGGCCTGAGAGATCAGATGGCGATAGACCTAGCCGGCGCTGCTGAGACACTAGCACGGGTTTTGTCGTTTAAACCGCGTGGGGGAGGAAGTGAGGGAGCAGGAGGGTGGGAATAGAGACCCAGAGATGAACATCCTCACCCAGACACTCACTCACCCACTCACTAACTCACCCAGACACTCACTCACCCACTTACTAACTCACCCAGACACTCACTCACCCACTCACTAACTCACCCAGACACTCACTCACCCACTTACTAACTCACCCAGACACTCACCCACTCACTAACTCACCCAGACACTCACTCACCCACTCACTAACTCACCCAGACACTCACTCACCCACTCACTAACTCACCCAGACACTCACTCACCCACTTACTAACTCACCCAGACACTCACTCACCCACTCACTAACTCACCCAGACACTCACTCACCCACTTACTAACTCACCCAGACACTCACCCACTCACTAACTCACCCAGACCCACTCACCCACTCACTAACTCACCCAGACACTCACTCACCCACTCACTAACTCACCCAGACACTCACTCACCCACTTACTAACTCACCCAGACACTCACTCACCCACTCACTAACTCACCCAGACACTCACTCACCCACTTCTAACTCACCCAGACACTCACCCACTTACTAACTCACCCAGACACTCACTCACCACACTCACTAACTCACCCAGACACTCACTCACCCACTCACTAACTCAACCAGACACTCACTCACCCACTCACTAACTCACCCAGACACTCACTCACCCACTCACTAACTCACCCAGACACTCACTCACCCATTCACTCCTCCACCCACCCACTCATCGATTCACTCACCCAGCCATTCACCCACACACTCACCCACTCACTCACCCCCACACTTACCCACTTACTCACTGACCCACTCACTCACCCACTAACTCACCCAGACACTCACTCACCCACTCACTCCTCCACCCACTCATCATCACACTCACCAGACACTCACCCACTCACCCACTCACTCACCCCACACCTACCCACTTACTCACTGACCCACTCACTCACCCACTCACTAACTCACCCAGACACTCACCCACTCACTAACTCACCCGCTTACTCACCCACTAACTCACCCACTAACTCACCCAGACACTCACTCACCCACTCACTCACCCACTAACTCACCCATACACTCACTCACCCACTCACTCCTCCACCCACCCACTCATCGATTCACTCACCCAGCCATTCACCCACACACTCACCCACCACTCACTCACCCCCACACTTACCCACTTACTCACTGACCCACTCACTAACTCACCCGCTTACTCACCCACTCACTCCTCCACCCACCCACTCATCAATTCACTCACCCAGCCATTCACCCACTCACTCACCTCCCCACTCACCCCCACACCTACCCACTTACTCACTGACCCCACTCACTAACTCACCCAGACACTCACTCAC
>NW_026890820.1:90000-103116 GCF_015708825.2 Lethenteron reissneri | reverse complement strand
GTGAGTGAGTGTCTGGGTGAGTTAGTGAGTGGGGTCAGTGAGTAAGTGGGTAGGTGTGGGGGTGAGTGGGGAGGTGAGTGAGTGGGTGAATGGCTGGGTGAGTGAATTGATGAGTGGGTGGGTGGAGGAGTGAGTGGGTGAGTAAGCGGGTGAGTTAGTGAGTGGGTCAGTGAGTAAGTGGGTAAGTGTGGGGGTGAGTGAGTGGTGGGTGAGTGTGTGGGTGAATGGCTGGGTGAGTGAATCGATGAGTGGGTGGGTGGAGGAGTGAGTGGGTGAGTGAGTGTATGGGTGAGTTAGTGGGTGAGTGAGTGGGTGAGTGAGTGTCTGGGTGAGTTAGTGGGTGAGTTAGTGGGTGAGTAAGCGGGTGAGTTAGTGAGTGGGTGAGTGTCTGGGTGAGTTAGTGAGTGGGTGAGTGAGTGGGTCAGTGAGTAAGTGGGTAGGTGTGGGGTGAGTGAGTGGGTGAGTGGGTGAGTGTCTGGTGAGTGTGATGATGAGTGGGTGGAGGAGTGAGTGGGTGAGTGAGTGTCTGGGTGAGTTAGTGGGTGAGTGAGTGGGTCAGTGAGTAAGTGGGTAAGTGTGGGGGTGAGTGAGTGGGTGAGTGTGTGGGTGAATGGCTGGGTGAGTGAATCGATGAGTGGGTGGGTGGAGGAGTGAATGGGTGAGTGAGTGTCTGGGTGAGTTAGTGAGTGGGTGAGTGAGTGTCTGGGTGAGTTAGTGAGTGGGTGAGTGAGTGTCTGGTTGAGTTAGTGAGTGGGTGAGTGAGTGTCTGGGTGAGTTAGTGAGTGTGGTGAGTGAGTGTCTGGGTGAGTTAGTAAGTGGGTGAGTGTCTGGGTGAGTTAGAAGTGGGTGAGTGAGTGTCTGGGTGAGTTAGTGAGTGGGTGAGTGAGTGTCTGGGTGAGTTAGTAAGTGGGTGAGTGAGTGTCTGGGTGAGTTAGTGAGTGGGTGAGTGAGTGTCTGGGTGAGTTAGTGAGTGGGTGAGTGGGTCTGGGTGAGTTAGTGAGTGGGTGAGTGTCTGGGTGAGTTAGTAAGTGGGTGAGTGAGTGTCTGGGTGAGTTAGTGAGTGGGTGAGTGAGTGTCTGGGTGAGTTAGTAAGTGGGTGAGTGAGTGTCTGGGTGAGTTAGTGAGTGGGTGAGTGAGTGTCTGGGTGAGTTAGTGAGTGGGTGAGTGAGTGTCTGGGTGAGTTAGTGAGTGGGTGAGTGTCTGGGTGAGTTAGTAAGTGGGTGAGTGAGTGTCTGGGTGAGTTAGTGAGTGGGTGAGTGAGTGTCTGGGTGAGTTAGTAAGTGGGTGAGTGAGTGTCTGGGTGAGTTAGTGAGTGGGTGAGTGAGTGTCTGGGTGAGGATGTTCATCTCTGGGTCTCTATTCCCACCCTCCTGCTCCCTCACTTCCTCCCCCACGCGGTTTAAACGACAAAACCCGTGCTAGTGTCTCAGCAGCGCCGGCTAGGTCTATCGCCATCTGATCTCTCAGGCCTCCCTCCATCCCTCCCCCGGCATCCCTGCCTCTCCCCCTGCCTCCCTCCCCTCCCTGCCTCTCCCCCCTGCCTCCCTCCCCTCGCTGTCTCTCGTTCTGCTTTCGACGTCTCTCTCTAGCCACCACGGCCTGTCTCCCCCTTTCAAATCTGTCCCGATCTACTGCCTGACCCACCACTCTCATGGTTCTGCATCTTGCCCCTCTCTGTCCCACCTGGCCCTCTCCGCGTCCTGCCTCTGCTGCTCTCTCCCGCCATCGGCGCGCACCGCACGCTCTGCCCCCGGCGCGTCGCGCGGTCCCTTGTCTCCCTTCTTGCAAATGTCGAGGCCCCTCTCTGCCTTGACCTCTACTCCCCCCTGGCTCTCTGCTTGCCCCTCTCTCCATCGAAGCTTCTCCGGTTGAGCTTCTTCCTGCCCGAGCGACGGTCGGCAGTGCAGGGGCGCAAACCTGGAACGTCACAACCGTCACCGCCATCGGCGTCAACCGCCATCGGGTACAACCGCCATCAGCGTTTCACAAGCACTGCGAAGGGAGGGAATGAACGTGGTCGAGAAGCCTCGAAACTTTGTGTGGGGCGACAGACCAGGCAGCGTCGCACAGTGTTATTTGTGCAGCCGTTGAAAGTAAAATTCAGCTCGACCGATTCGGAGCGAGACCTCTGCTGTCAAAGCGGAGGTGGTCATAATCGCGCTGCCCAGGTGTGGAAAATTCTCCACAACTGCCCCATCACCAACGGGGAGTTGAGGGGGTGGATTGTTTGATGGCATAAAATACCAAGGGGTGCTTCGTTTTGGTGGGTCTGATGGTAAAGCCCCACCTCCTTGTGGCACACTCCAGGTTCAGCAGCAGCGCCTCCAACTCCTCCTCTGAGTGAGCAGCAATTACCAGATCATCGGAATACGTAACTTCATTGAGCAATAGGGAGCCATCCCTCTACCGCACCCGGGCATCGATCAGCCTCCCACTTGATCTGTTACAGATGAAGATTCCTCCGGTACAGCCATGGAAGGCTTCACGAACTACGTGGTCCAGGGTAGTAGTAGGGTAGTGAGTGAGAATAGTGAGGGTGGCGACTGAGTGAGGGTACTGATGAGGGTAGTGAGTGTGAGTGAGTGTAAGCGAGTGTTTCAGTGACTGAGTGAAGGTACTGATGAGGGTAGTGAGTAAGAGTGCGTGTAAGCGAGTGTTTTAGTGAGTGAGTGAGCGACAAAATCACTCACACCGAGTCTTGGCTCAACGTCGTTCCGAACTTCTGGGGAGTTCACACAGAGGCCTGAGGAGGAGAGAGCGAGAAAACGAAGTCATTTGAGGCTGAGTCGGCCTAGGGGAGGCCCAGGACCGGTTCAGATAATCGTCACTGGTGTTAGCCGTGAGCGGGAATCGTCGCAGCGCTAACCACTACACAGTCACACACACACACACACACCACCCACACACACACACACCACACACACACCACACACACACCACACACACCACACACCACACACACCACCCACACACACCACACACCCACACACACACACCACACACACACCACACACCCACACCACACACCACACCCACCACAACACACCACACTACACCACCCACCACACACACCACACACACACACCACACACACCACACACACCACACCACACACACAGTCACACACACACCACAGACACAGTCACACAAACACACACCACACACACCCCACACACCACACACACACCACACACACCACACACACACAGTCACAAACACACACTACACACACACACTACACACACACACAACACACAGTCACAAACACACCCACACACACAGTCACACACACCCCACACACACCACACACACACATCACCACCACACACATCACACCACACACACACACCCCACACACCACTAACACACACCATACACACACACACCACACACACCACCACACACCACTACACAGTCACAAACACACACACACCACACAGTCACAAACACACACACACACACACCACACATACACCACAGACACACACACACACACACCACAGACACAATCACACACACACACACACAGTCACAAACACACCCACCACACACCACACACACAGAGACACACAACACACACAGTCACACACACAGTCACACACACACACACACACACCACCACACACAATCACACACACACCACAGACACAATCACACACACACACCACACACACACCCACACCACACACACCACAGACACAATCACACACACACCACACACAGTCACACACACAGTCACGCACACACACACACCACACACACACCACACACACAGTCACACACACACCACACCACACCACACACACACACAGACACAATCACACACACACCACACACAGTCACACACACAGTCACACACAGTCACACACACCACACACACAGACACACACCACACACACCACACACACCACACACACAGTCACACACACACACCACACACAGTCACACACACACCACACACACACACAACACACACCACACACACACCACACACAGTCACACACACCACACACACAGTCACACACACACACACAGTCACACCACACACAGAGACACACACACACCACACACACAGTCACACACACACACCCACACAGTCACACCACACACAGAGACACACACACCACACACAGTCACACACACCACACACACACCCACACAGACACACCCACACACACACCCACACAGTCACACCACACCCAGACCACACACACCACACCACACACAGTCACACCACACCCAGACCACACACCACACCACACACAGTCACACCACACCCAGACCACACACACCACACCACACACAGTCACACCACACCCAGACCACACACACACACACCACACACAGTCACACCACACCCAGACCACACACACCACACCACACACAGTCACACCACACCCAGACCACACACACCACACCACACACAGTCACACCACACCCAGACCCACACACCACACCACACACAGTCACACCACACCCAGACCACACACACAGACACCACACACAGTCACACCACACCCAGACCACACACACCACACACACAGTCACCACACCCAGACCACACACAGACACACACACCACACACGTCACACCACACCCAGACCACACACACCACACACAGTCACACCACACCCAGACCACACACACACACACACCACACACAGTCACACCACACCCAGACCACACACCCCACACACAGTCACACCACACCCAGACCACACAACCACACCACACACAGTCACACCACACCCAGACCACACACACCACACCACACACAGTCACACCACACCCAGACCACACACACACACACCACACACAGTCACACCACACCCAGACCACACACACCACACCACACACAGTCACACCACACCCAGACCACACACAGACACACACCACACACAGTCACACCACACCCAGACCACACACACCACACACAGTCACCACACCCAGACCACACACACACACCACCACACACAGTCACACCACACCCAGACCACACACACACACCACACACAGTCACACCACACCCAGACCACACACACCACACCACACACAGTCACACCACACCCAGACCACACACACCACACCACACACAGTCACACCACACCCAGACCACACACACACCACACACAGTCACACCACACCCAGACCACACACACCACACCACACACAGTCACACCACACCCAGACCACACACACCACACACACACAGTCACACCACACCCAGACCACACACACACACCACACACGTCACCACACCCAGACCACACACACCACAACAACACGTGCAGACCTAGGCCCACCCCAGGCTCTATCCACGTGTGCGACCCACTAGGCCCACACTCACGCTGAGCGAAGCGTTGATGTCCGTGTGTCACGTGTGTGTGGACACGTGGAACAGCGCCTCTCGACTGCTGCTGCTGTTGCTGTTGTTGTTGCTGTTGTTGATGATGTTGCTGCTGTTGTTGCTGTTGCTGCTGTTGTTGTTGATGCTGCTGCTATAGTTGCTGCTGCTGCTACACCTCCTTGCGACTCACGCAGTCATTAAACACCCGCTGGGCATCTTCCGGATGCTGCTTGATTTCGTTGGTTTCGTTGCGGTAGAAATCTTCCGGAAGAAGCGGTGGGTTTTTTGCGTTCTAAATCTGAGAAGAGGTTCGGACCTTCGACTATTTAAAATCAGGGACCATATCTGTCAACCCCTTATCAGTGCCCTTACTTATTCTAGACCATTTCAGACCAATTTTAGTCACCCACATCTCAATGTTTTTTCTGCGATATTTTACTGTCTTTTTCTTGGATTTTCTGTTTGCAGTGGCATCTCCATCTGCAGAACGTGAAGAACCAGTGGCATCTACATCTGCAGAACGTGAAGAACCAGTGGCATTACATCTACAGAGCGAGAAGAACCAGTGGCATCTACATCTGTAGAACGTGAAGAACCAGTGGCATCTACATCTGCAGAACGTGAAGAACCAGTGGCATCTACATCTGCAGAACGTGAAGAACCAGTGGCATCTACATCTGCAGAACGTGAAGAACCAGTGGCATCTACATCTACAGCGAGAAGAACCAGTGGCATCTACATCTGTAGAACGTGAAGAACCAGTGGCATCTACATCTGCAGAACGTGAAGAACCAGTGGCATCTACATCTGCAGAACGTGAAGAACCAGTGGCATCTACATCTGCAGAACGTGAAGAACCAGTGGCATCTACATCTGCAGAACGTGAAGAACCAGTGGCATCTACATCTGCAAACGTGAAAAACCAGTGGCATCTACATCTGCAGAACGTGAAGAACCAGTGGCATCTACATCTACAGAACGTGAAGAACCAGTGGCATCTACATCTGCAGAACGTGAAGAACCAGTGGCATCTACATCTGCAGAACGTGAAGAACCAGTGGCATCTACATCTGCAGAACGTGAAGAACCAGTGGCATCTACATCTGCAGAACGTGAAGAACCAGTGGCATCTACATCTGCAGAACGTGAAGAACCAGTGGCATCTACATCTGCAGAACGTGAAGAACCAGTGGCATCTACATCTGCAGAACGTGAAGAACCAGTGGCATCTACATCTGCAGAACGTGAAGAACCAGTGGCATCTACATCTGCAGAACGTGAAGAACCAGTGGCATCTACATCTGCAGAACGTGAAGAACCAGTGGCATCTACATCTGCAGAACGTGAAGAACCAGTGGCATCTACATCTACAGAACGTGAAGAACCAGTGGCATCTACATCTGCAGAACGTGAAGAACCAGTGGCATCTACATCTGCAGAACGTGAAGAACCAGTGGCATCTACATCTGCAGAACGTGAAGAACCAGTGGCATCTACATCTGCAGAACGTGAAGAACCAGTGGCATCTACATCTGCAGAACGTGAAGAACCAGTGGCATCTACATCTGAAGAACCAGTGGCATCTACATCTGCAGAACGTGAAGAACCAGTGGCATCTACATCTGCAGAACGTGAAGAACCAGTGGCATCTACATCTGCAGAACGTGAAGAACCAGTGGCATCTACATCTGCAGAACGTGAAGAACCAGTGGCATCTACATCTACAGAACGTGAAGAACCAGTGGCATCTACATCTGCAGAACGTGAAGAACCAGTGGCATCTACATCTGCAGAACGTGAAGAACCAGTGGCATCTACATCTGCAGAACGTGAAGAACCAGTGGCATCTACATCTGCAGAACGTGAAGAACCAGTGGCATACATCTGCAGAACGTGAAGAACCAGTGGCATCTACATCTGCAGAACGTGAAGAACCAGTGGCATCTACATCTGCAGAACGTGAAGAACCAGTGGCATCTACATCTGCAGAACGTGAAGAACCAGTGGCATCTACATCTGCAGAACGTGAAGAACCAGTGGCATCTACATCTGCAGAACGTGAAGAACCAGTGGCATCTACATCTGCAGAACGTGAAGAACCAGGGCTACTCTCAGAACGTGAAGAACCCAGTGGCATCTACATCTGCAGAACGTGAAGAACCAGTGGCATCTACATCTGCAGAACGTGAAGAACCAGTGGCATCTACATCTGCAGAACGTGAAGAACCAGTGGCATCTACATCTGCAGAACGTGAGAACCAGTGGCATCTACATCTGCAGAACGTGAAGAACCAGTGGCATCTACATCTGCAGAACGTGAAGAACCAGTGGCATCTACATCTGCAGAACGTGAAGAACCAGTGGCATCTACATCTGCAGAACGTGAAGAACCAGTGGCATCTACATCTGCAGAACGTGAAGAACCAGTGGCATCTACATCTGCAGAACGTGAAGAACCAGTGGCATCTACATCTGCAGAACGTGAAGAACCAGTGGCATCTACATCTGCAGAACGTGAAGAACCAGTGGCATCTACATCTGCAGAACGTGAAGAACCAGTGGCATCTACATCTGTAGAACGTGAAGAACCAGTGGCATCTACATCTGCAGAACGTGAAGAACCAGTGGCATCTACATCTACAGAACGTGAAGAACCAGTGGCATCTACATCTGTAGAACGTGAAGAACCAGTGGCATCTCATCTACAGAACGTGAAGAACCAGTGGCATCTACATCTCAGAACGTGAAGAACCAGTGGCATCTACATCTGAGAACGTGAAGAACCAGTGGCATCTACATCTGCAGAACGTGAAGAACCAGTGGCATCTACATCTGCAGAACGTGAAGAACCAGTGGCATCTACATCTGCAGAACGTGAAGAACCAGTGGCATCTACATCTGCAGAACGTGAAGAACCAGTGGCATCTACATCTGCAGAACGTGAAGAACCAGTGGCATCTACATGCAGAACGTGAAGAACCAGTGGCATCTACATCTGCAGAACGTGAAGAACCAGTGGCATCTACTGCAGAACGTGAAGAACCAGTGGCATCTACATCTACAGACGTGAAGAACCAGTGGCATCTACATCTGCAGAACGTGAAGAACCAGTGGCATCTACATCTGCAGAACGTGAAGAACCAGTGGCATCTACATCTACAGAACGTGAAGAACCAGTGGCATCTACATCTGCAGAACGTGAAGAACCAGTGGCATCTACATCTGCAGAACGTGAAGAACCAGTGGCATCTACATCTGCAGAACGTGAAGAACCAGTGGCATCTACATCTGCAGAACGTGAAGAACCAGTGGCATCTACATCTGCAGAACGTGAAGAACCAGTGGCATCTACATCTGCAGAACGTGAAGAACCAGTGGCATCTACATCTGCAGAACGTGAAGAACCAGTGGCATCTACATCTGCAGAACGTGAAGAACCAGTGGCATCTACATCTGCAGAACGTGAAGAACCAGTGGCATCTACATCTACAGAACGTGAAGAACCAGTGGCATCTACATCTGCAGAACGTGAAGAACCAGTGGCATCTACATCTGCAGAACGTGAAGAACCAGTGGCATCTACATCTGCAGGAACGTGAACGAACCAGTGGCATCTAATCTGTGCAGAACGTGAATTAACTAGTGGCAATCACATCTGCAGAACGTGAAGGAACCAGTGGCATCTACATCTGCAGAACGTTGAAGAACCCGTGGCATTCTCCATCTACAGAACGCTGGAAGAACCAGTGGCATCTACATCTGCAGAACGTGAAGAACTCAGTGGGCATCTACATCTGCAGACCGTTGAAGATACCGTGGCATCTCCTCATACAGAACGTGAAGAAACCAGTGGCCATCTACATCTGCAGAATCCGTGAAGAACCAGTGGCATCTACATCTGCAGAACGTGAAGAACCAGTGGCATCTACATCTACAGAACGTGAAGAACCAGTGGCCATCTACATCTGCAGAACGTGAAGAACCAGTGGCATCTAATCGCAGACGTGAAGAACAGTGGCATCTACATCTGCCAGAACGTTGAAGAAACCAGTGGATCTACATCTGCAGAACGTGAAGAACCAGTGGCATCTACATCTGCAGAACGTGAAGAACCAGTGGCATCTACATCTGCAGAACATCTGCAAACGTGAAGAACCAGTGGCATCTACATCTGCAGAACGTGAAGAACCAGTGGCATCTACAATCTGCAGACGTGAAGAACCAGGGCATCTACATCTGCAGGAACGTGAAGAACCAGTGGCATCTACATCTGCAGAACGTGAAGAACCAGTGGCATCTACATCTGCAGAACATGAAGAACCAGTGGCATCTACATCTGCAGAACGTGAAGAACCAGTGGCATCTACATCTGCAGAACGTGAAGAACCAGTGGCCTCTACATCTGCAGAACGTGAAGAACCAGTGGCATCTACATCTGCAGAACGTGAAGAACCAGTGGCATCTACATCTGCAGAACGTGAAGAACCAGTGGGCATCTACATCTGTAGAACATGAAGAACCAGTGGCATCTACATCTGCAGAACGTGAAGAACCAGTGGCATCTACATCTGCAGAACATGAAGAACCAGTGGCATCTACATCGGCAGAACGTGAAGAACCAGTGGCATCTACATCTGCAGAACGTGAAGAACCAGTGGCATCTACATCTGCAGAACATGAAGAACCAGTGGCATCTACATCTGCAGAACGTGAAGAAGCAGTGGCATCTACATCTGCAGAACATGAAGAACCAGTGGCATCTACATCTGCAGAACGTGAAGAACCAGTGGCATCTACATCTGCAGAACGTGAAGAACCAGTGGCATCTACATCTGCAGAACATGAAGAACCAGTGGCATCTACATCTGCAGAACGTGAAGAACCAGTGGCATCTACATCTGCAGAACATGAAGAACCAGTGGCATCTACATCTGCAGAACGTGAAGAACCAGTGGCATCTACATCTGCAGAACGTGAAGAACCAGTGGCATCTACATCTGCAGAACAGGGGAGGAGACGAGAGGAGGAGGAGAGACAGAGAAGGGCGGGCGGCGAAGAGAAAGGAAGACAGCGCGCGAGTCTGTGACGTGGGTCGCTCTACGCGCAGCAAACGCACGGAGAGACACGGAGAGACACGAGAGACACAGAATGGCCTTGAGGGTTTTATTTGTATTCTTGGTCCTTTCGGTAAAGTCACGTAGAAGGGAAATAATAAAATAAGAAAAATAAAACACAATAAAATAATTTTCACGACGTTTCGGCCACAACGCAAGCAGCCGTCCTCAGGTGAAAACCAGGTCTGTCGGGGAGACAGCGTCTGAATGAAACAGCACACGGGCTTGGAGCATGTATATAAGCTGGGCGCCTTGACAAAAGAATTTGCTTATCAAGAGGAATTTAGCATATTTATGGGAAATGCAGGTATGTGATTAGTACTAATTATGCCCGTGCATTATGCAGGATTAGCATTCAGACGCTGTCTCCCCTACGTGGTGACTTTACCGAAAAACCTAAGAGTATGAATCCTTGCAGTCGCGAAAGCTTCGAATCTAAAACAAAAACCTTGTTGGCCGAGGCGACGGCGTCGTTGCGTGCGACGCCGACAGGCTTTGCCCGAGGCAAGGCCGGAGAAACTGCCAGACCTCAGTTTGACACGAAACTCCACAGCGACACGGCAAGTCCCCGCGCCGTCATCTTGCGGAACGTGGCACCGTTTGGCTCGTAAACAAGTATAACCCGTAAAAAGAAAGTTTTTCGCTACAAATCCTTTGTGTGTGGCATCGGGGCGGCTAGAGTCCTCTCGTCCTCTGGCTTGAGACGGCTGCCACCTATGGGTCAGATGATTGTCTTGGCAGCATTAAACAATTGGTAATTAAATATTTAAAAAATTTAGGAATTTTGAGTAAGAGTTTCATTTTTATCACATTGGTATTTTAAATGAAATATGAAATGTTTTTTTTCCTAAACAGTGTAAAATTTTGGAATTTTTTTTTCTCACGAAAATGCATTGTCACGCACAACGAGTCTGTGTAGCAAAATGTCAGCTCGATTGGATCACGGGAAGTGGGTTAGAAAACGACCGAAAGATTTGCACGGTCGCAAGCAAGCAAGCGAACTTAATATAAAGGATTTTAAAGAAACCGGCTCGCTGACAAACCGACAGACCTCTGGAAGACGAACTCGCTCGTGAGTAGAGCGAGTCCCTGCGACAAGCCGATTCGTGACTCGCGAAGGCAGGAAACCCCCGCTCGCCGTGCCCCGCCCACCCCAGCAAGCAACGCCCCCCTCGTCGAGCTCGCGATCGCCGCGAGGTCAAAATGCGCAAAAAAAACATAAAAAAGCAAAAAACGGCGGATTTTAAAGATTTGATTCTCTAATCCGAACCCCCGACAACTGAACAAACCTTTTTTGCCCGACTCGCTCGCTCGCTCACCCCGCCGCCGATTCCACCGTCAGCCGATCGCGCGTCGGGGTGGAGGGCGGGGCGAGAGAGGCACGTGCGGCACATGCGCTACCGGAGCTACGCGTTTAAACATTTTAAATCGTGATCGCACATCTATCTGGAACCACCACCACCCACCCCACCGCTACCCACTCTCTCTCTCTCTCTCCGGAGTACCATTTACCGTAGATTTGAAGCTTTCGTGACTGCAAGGGTTCATATTCTTAGGTTTTTTCGGTAAAGTCACCATGTAGGTAAAACATCAAAATTAATAAAAAAAAAATAAAAATAAAAAAAAAATCACGGTCCCACCTGATGACGGAGACTTGTGTTGCCTCCGAAACGTCGTGATTTTTGTTTTATTTTATTTATTTTTTTATTAATTTTGATGTTTTACCTACACGGTGACTTTACCGAAAAAACCTAAGAATACCATTTACCGATTCGCGCCAATAACATTTATTGCACTAGGGGGTGGCGGGGGGTGGCGGGGAGGGAGCGTTACATTTGCTACGATGAAAAGCATCGTAAAAAAATAAGTGTATACGTACAACTATTCTCTAATACAATCGAGCCTCAAGGGATCAGACGGCCCCCTGCCGACCAATCGCGGTCTCTCGCTCGCCCCCCCCTCCGCCCCCCTCCACCAAGGGGCCGCTGCTACACGAGACGGGGCGTCTGGCGCGAGAAAGCAACGAGCGCAACTCTATTCTGCCTTCGCATATAAAAACAAACTTTGCCTAACGCCTACGCGTCTTCTTTCACGCGCCAATTTTACTAAAGTTCAGCTCACGCGAGAACTAAGCGTTTGTTAAACACGTGGCGGCGGCGGGTGGCGGCGGTGACGACGACGCAGGCGGTAATCTCCAGCGACACGTCGTACGTGTAATATTGTCGGAGTTTGTGCTCGCGACGTCAACATTCCGGTTTTTTGCCGACAGACCAACTGAAATGGCGTGCGCGCGTGTGCGTGGAGTTTTTTCCGCACCGCACGTAGTCGGCCGTGCTGATCGGAGGTGCGTTGGAAGGACAACAAAACCAAACACAAGAATCACTTCTAGAGAAATTGGTTCTCAATCGTGACCTTACCGAACGAACCAAAGAGTACGGATCCTTGCAGTCACGAAAACTTCAAGCTCCAGTTGGCTTCCTAATATCGGGCGCACGAGACGGGGAAGTGGCGATGGGGGCGATGTCGACGGAACCGCGGCGGATTCGCCCCGAGGCCCGAGCCCCGTCGTCGCCGCCGCTGCCGCCGCTGCCTTGCGAGCGGCGCTCTCACACGCCGCTCTACTCCATCACGCGGCCGTCCGCTCGCTCGTAGGGC
>NW_026890820.1:65000-80000 GCF_015708825.2 Lethenteron reissneri | reverse complement strand
TTTCGCGACCGATATCATCCGTAAGAGGTTTTTAGGTGAGATCGCGTAAATATTAAAACCCTCCACCACCCGGCACGGCCAACTAGTGAGGGTTGTCACGTAAACACAACGTGACAATTCGTCACTAGCACAGCACTAGTGTGTAGTGTATAGTGTAGTGTGTAGTGTATAGTGTAGTGTATAGTGTAGTGTGTAGTGTATAGTGTGTAGTGTAGTGTATAGTGTAGTGTGTAGTAGTGTGTAGTGTATAGTGTAGTGTATAGTGTAGTGTATAGTGTAGTGTGTAGTGTAGTGCAGTGTATAGTGTAGTGTATAGTGTAGTGTATAGTGTAGTGTGTAGTGTAGTGTATAGTGTAGTGTGTAGTGTAGTGTGTAGTGTAGTGTATAGTGTAGTGTATAGTGTAGTGTATAGTATTGTATAGTGTAGTGTATAGTGTAGTGTATAGTGGAGTGTATAGTGTAGTGTATAGTGTAGTGTATAGTGTAGTGTGTAGTGTATAGTGTAGTGTATAGTGTAGTGTATAGTAGTGTATAGTGTAGTGTAGTGTGTAGTAGTGTATAGTGTAGTGTATAGTGTAGTGTGTAGTGTAGTGTAGTGTGTAGTGCAGTGTATAGTGTAGTGTATAGTAGTGTATAGTGTAGTGTATAGTGTAGTGTATAGTGTAGTGTATAGTAGTGTAGTATACAGTAGTGTAGTGTATAGTGTAGTGTATAGTAGTGTATAGTGTGGTGTATAGTGTAGTGTATAGTGTAGTGTACTAGTACAGCACTAGTGTATAGTGTAGTGTATAGTGTAGTGTATAGTGTAGTGTATAGTAGTGTAGTGGCATAGTAGTGTATAGTGTAGTGTATAGTGTAGTGTATAGTGTAGTGTAGAGTGTAGTGTATAGTGTAGTGTATAGTGTAGTGTATAGTAGTGTATAGTGTAGTGTATAGTGTAGTGTATAGTAGTGTATAGTGTAGTGTATAGTGTAGTGTATAGTAGTATATAGTGTAGTGTATAGTAGTGTATAGTGTAGTGTATAGTGTAGTGTATAGTAGTGTATAGTAGTGTATAGTGTAGTGTATAGTGTAGTGTATAGTAGTGTATAGTGTAGTGTATAGTGTATAGTGTAGTGTGTATAGTAGTGTATAGTGTAGTGGCATAGTAGTGTATAGTGTAGTGTATAGTGTAGTGTATAGTGTAGTGTATAGTGTAGTGTGTAGTGTATAGTGTAGTGTATAGTGTAGTGTATAGTGTGTAGTGTATAGTGTAGTGTGTAGTGTAGTGTATAGTGTATAGTAGTGTATAGTGTAGTGTATAGTAGTGTAGTGTATAGTGTAGTGTATAGTGTAGTGTATAGTGTAGTGTATAGTGTATAGTAGTGTATAGTGTAGTGTATAGTCTAGTGTATAGTGTAGTGTGTATAGTAGTGTATAGTAGTGTAGTGTATAGTAGTGTATAGTGTAGTGTATAGTGTAGTGTATAGTAGTGTAGTGGCATAGTAGTGTATAATGTAGTGTATAGTGTAGTGTATAGTGTAGTGGCATAGTAGTGTATAGTGCAGTGTATAGTGTAGTGTACAGTAGTGTATAGTGTAGTGTATAGTGTAGTGTATAGTGTAGTGTATAGTAGTGTAGTGTATAGTGTAGTGTATAGTAGTGTATAGTGTAGTGTATAGTGTATAGTAGTGTAGTGTATAGTGTAGTGTATAGTAGTGTATAGTGTAGTGTATAGTGTATAGTAGTGTAGTGTATAGTATAGTGTATAGTAGTGTATAGTGTAGTGTATAGTAGTGTATAATGTAGTGTATAGTAGTGTATAGTGTAGTGTATAGTGTAGTGTGTAGTAGTGTATAGTGTAGTGTATAGTATTGTATAGTGTAGTGTATAGTGTAGTGTGTAGTAGTGTATAGTGTAGTGTATAGTGTAGTGTATAGTGTAGTGTATAGTGTAGTGTACTAGTACAGCACTAACCGGTGTGTTGGAGAGCAAAGCCACAACATTTACAATCCGAGTTCGACGCGCTCTGTGCGCTACGGTACGAAAGAAGTTCAACGTACAATTCGCAGAGACCCACAACACCCAGACCCAGAGACCCGCAGAGACCCACAGAGACCCACAGAGACCCACAGAGACCCACAGAGACACTCACAGAGACCCACATAGACCCGCAGAGACCCACAGAGACCCACAGAGACACTCACAGAGACCCACAGAGACCCACAGAGAGCCGCAGAGACCCACAGAGACACTCACAGAGACCCACAGAGACACTCACAGAGACCCACATAGACCCGCAGGCACAGAGACCCACAGAGACCCAAAGAGAACCACAGAGACCCACAGGCACAGAGACACTCACAGAGACCCACAGAGACCCACAGAGAACCGCAGAGACCCGCAGGCACAGAGACACTCACAGAGACCCACAGAGACCCACAGAGACACTCACAGAGACACTCACAGAGACCCACAGAGACACTCACAGAGACCCACAGAGACCCACAGAGACCCGCAGAGACCCACAGAGACACTCACAGAGACCCACACGTGCGTGTGCGTGCGTGTGCGTGCGTGTGCGTGAGTGTGCGTGAGTGTGCGTGCGTGTACGTGCGTGTGCGTGCGTGTGCGTGCGTGTATGTGAGTGTGCGTGCGTGTGCGTGAGTGTGCGTGCGTGTATGTGCGTGTACGTGCGTGTACGTGCGTGTACGTGCGTGTGCGTGAGTGTGCGTGCGTGTGCGTGCGTGTATGTGAGTGTGCGTGCGTGTGCGTGAGTGTGCGTGCGTGTATGTGCGTGTACGTGCGTGTGCGTGCGTGTGCGTGCGTGTACGTGCGTGTACGTGCGTGTACGTGCGTGTGCGTGAGTGTGCGTGCGTGCGCGTGCGTGTGCGTGCGTGTACGTGCGTGTACGTGCGTGTACGTGCGTGTACGTGAGTGTGCGTGCGTGTGCGTGAGTGTGCGTGCGTGTACGTGAGTGTGCGTGCGTGTGCGTGCGTGTACGTGCGTGTACGTGCGTGTGCGTGCGTGTGCGTGCGTGTACGTGAGTGTGCGTGTGCGTGAGTGTACGTGCGTGTACGTGCGTGTGCGTGCGTGTGCGTGAGTGTACGTGCGTGTGCGTGAGTGTGCGTGAGTGTACGTGCGTGTACGTGCGTGTGCGTGCGTGTGCGTGTACGTGCGTGTACGTGCGTGTGCGTGCGTGTGCGTGCGTGTACGTGCGTGTACGTGCGTGTGCGTGCGTGTGCGTGCGTGTACGTGCGTGTACGTGCGTGTGCGTGCGTGTACGTGCGTGTGCGTGCGTGTGCGTGTACGTGCGTGTACGTGCGTGTACGTGTACGTGCGTATACATGCGTGTACGTGCGTGTACGTGCGCGCGCGTGTGTACGTGCGTGTACGTGCGTGTGCGTGCGTGCGTACATGTACGTGCGTGCGTATACATGCGTGCGTGTACGTGCGTGCGTGCACGTGTGTCTGCGTGCGTACGTGTACGTGCGTGTACGTGCGTGCACGTGCGTGCGTGTACGTGCGTGCGTGTACGTGCGTGTACGTGCGTGCACGTGCGTGCGTGTACGTGCGTGTACGTGCGTGCGTACGTGTACGTGCGTGTGCGTGCGTGTGCGTGCGTGTACGTGCGTGTACGTGCGTGTACGTGCGTGTACGTGCGTGTACGTGTACGTGCGTATACATGCGTGTACGTGCGTGTACGTGCGTGTACGTGCGTGTACGTGTACGTGCGTATACATGCGTGTACGTGCGTGTACGTGCGTGTGTACGTGCGTGTAGGTGCGTGTGCGTGCGTGCGTACGTGTACGTGCGTGCGTATACATGCGTGCATGTACGTGCGTGCACGTGTGTCTGCGTGCGTACGTGTACGTGCGTGCGTGTACGTGCGTGCGTGTACGTGCGTGCACGTGTGTCTGCGTGCGTACGTGTACGTGCGTGCGTATACATGCGTGCGTGTACGTGCGTGCGTGCACGTGTGTCTGCGTGCGTACGTGTACGTGCGTGCGTGTACGTGCGTGTGCGTGCGTGTACGTGCGTGCGTGTACGTGCGTGTACGTACGTGCGTGTACGTGCGTGCGTGTACGTGCGTGCGTGTACGTGCGTGTACGTGCGTGCGTGCGTGTACGTGCGTGTACGTGCGTGTACGTACGTGCGTGTACGTGCATGCGTGTACGTGCGTGTACGTGCGTGCGTGTACGTGCGTGTGCGTGCGTGTACGTGCGTGTACGTACGTGCGCGTGCGTGTACGTGCGTGCGTGTACGTGCGTGTACGTGCGTGTACGTGCGTGTACGTGCGTGCGTGTACGTGCGTGTACGCGCGTACGTGTACGTGCGTGTACGTGCGTGCGTGCACGCACGTATACGTGCGTGCGCGTGCGTGCGTGTGCGTACGTGTACGTGCGTGTACGTGCGTGCGTGTACGTGCGTGTACGTGCGTGTACGTGCGTGTGCGTGCGTGTGCGTGCGTGTACGTGCGTGTACGTGCGTGCGCGTGCGTGTGCGTGCGTGTGCGTGCGTGTACGTGCGTGCGTGTGCGTGCGTGTGCGTGCGTGGTGCGTGCGTGTACGTGCGTACGTACGTGCGTGCGCGTGCGTGCGTGTGCGTGCGTGTACGTGCGTGTACGTGCGTGTGCGTGTGCGTGAACGTGCGTGCGCGTGCGTGCGTGCGCGTGCGTGTACGTGCGTGTACGTGCGTGTGCGTGTGCGTGAACGTGCGTGCGCGTGCGTGCGTGTACGTGCGTGCGTGTGTGTGCGTGCGTGCGCGTGTGTGCGTGCGTGTACGTGCGTGTGCGTGCGTGTACGTGCGTGCACGTACGTGCGTGTACGTGCGTGCGTGCGCGTGCGTGTACGTGCGTGCGTGCACGTGCGAGCGTGCGCGTGCGTGTACGTGCGTGCGTGTACGTGCGTGTACGTGCGTGTACGTGTACGTGCGTGCACGTGCGTGCGTGCGCGTGTGTACGTGCGTGTGTGTGCGTGCGCTCGTCACCCAGCACGATGAGCTTGACGGACACCTGCTGGATGAAAGCGCCGAACTTGACTTTGCACGTGTAGAAGCCGTAGTCTCGCGTCTGCACCCCGACGATCTCCAGCGACGCGTCCCGCCGCGTCACGTTGCGGGCGAAGCGCATGCGGGACGCGTACTCCGGGTAGACGTGCTCCACGCCCCTGACGTACGTGGCCAACTGGGGATAGGGGGACGGACAACAAGTATAACCCGTAAACACAAAGTTGTTCACTATAAATCCTTTATATGCGTGGCGTCGGCTAGAGTCCTCTCGTCCTCTGGCTTGAGATGGCTGCCACCTATGGGTCAGGTGATTGTCTGCCACCATTAAGCAATTGGTAATTACATATTTAATTTGTTTTCCCTAAACAGTGTAAAATTTTTGATACATTTTTCACGAACATTAATTGTCACGCACAACAAGTCTGTGTAGCAAAATGTCAGCTCGATTGGATCACGGGAAGTGGGTTAAAAAACGACCGAAAGATTTGCACGACGTGTCCGAGAGAGAGAGAGAGAACGCGTCCAGCGCGGAGACGGAGCCGCGAGACTTTGTGTCGTCAAGGTGCGGAACGGGTCGTCGTTGTTGTTGTTGTCGTTGTGGTCGCACTGCACGATTGAGAGAGGTGGTGGTGGTGGTGGTGGTGGCGGCGGTGGTGGCGGTGATGGTGGTGATGGCGGTGGCGGTGGTGGCGGTGATGGCGGCGGTGGTGGTAGTGGTGGCGGTGGTGGCGGCGGTGGTGGCGGCGGTGGTGGTGGTGGCGGCGGTGGTAGCGGTGGCGGTGGCGGCGGTGGTGGTGGTGGTGGCGGTGGCAGCGGTGGCGGTGGTGGCGGTGGTGGCGGCGGCTTTCATCCAGCAGTGACACAAGCAGCTCAGCACATTCTCTGCGTGTGCGATGGGTTCTCTGTCTCTCTCTCACTCACATGGATGTTGGTGGTGGGCATCTGCATGAACCACTCCACGTCCAGGTGTTCAGTGGGCGCCGGATCGACCGTCCAGGTGCAGCCCAGCAGCACCGTCTCGCCCTCCGCTTTCTCTACCCACGAGACGGCTGCCAAGGGGAGGGGGGGTGGTGGTGACACGGTTGTGAAGTAATGTCTTCAAGAGTCACGTAAATGTTTTTGTGTTTCTCTGTTAGCGCCACAAACACGTCGGAGTTGTGGTAGATTTACCCGCACAGGCTCACTCAGAGAAGCATAGACTCACACAGAGACCCGTAGACTCACACAGAGACCCGTAAACTCACACAGAGACCCACAGACTCACACAGAGACCCCTAGACTCACACATGTACCCATTGACTCACTCAGAGAAGCATAGACTCACACAGTGACCCGTAGACTCACACAGAGACCCACAGACTCACACAGACCCACAGACTCACACAGATACCCATAGACTCACACAAAGACCCACAGACTCACACAGAGACCCATAGACTCACACAGAGACCCATAGACTCAGAGACACACAGACTCACACATATACCCACAGACTCACACAGAGACCCATATACTCACACAGAGACCCATAGACTCACACAGAGACCCATATACTCACACAGTGACCCATATACTCACACAGTGACCCATATACTCAGAGACCCACAGACTCACACAGTGACCCATATACTCACACAGAGACCCATAGACTCACACAGAGACCCATAGACTCACACAGAGACCCATATACTCACACAGAGACCCATAGACTCACACAGAGACCCATAGACTCACATAGAGACCCACAGACTTACACAGACACCCGTAGACTCACACAGAGACCCACACACTCACACAGAGACCCATAGACTCACACAGAGACCCACAGACTCACACAGAGACCCACAAACTCACACAGAGACCCACAGACTCACACAGAGACCCACAGACTCACACAGAGACCCACAGACTCACACAGAGACCCATAGACTCACACAGAGACCCACAGACTCACACAGAGACTCACAGACTCACACAGAGACCCACAGACTCACACAGAGACCCATAGACTCACACAGAGACCCATAGACTCACATAGAGACCCACAGACTTACACAGACACCCGTAGACTCACACAGAGACCCACACACTCACACAGAGACCCATAGACTCACACAGAGACCCACAGACTCACACAGAGACCCACAAACTCACACAGAGACCCACAGACTCACACAGAGACCCACAGACTCACACAGAGACCCACAGACTCACACAGAGACCCATAGACTCACACAGAGACCCACAGACTCACACAGAGACTCACAGACTCACACAGAGACCCACAGACTCACACAGAGACCCATAGACTCACACAGAGACCCACAGACTCACACAGAGACCCACAGACTCACACAGAGACCCATACCCAGGCGCTAACCACTGCACCACCGCTCCCCGTCACCGCAGCAGCTCGTGTGCCAGGCTAGGTTCACTTTGAGACATCGAACCCCCCTCACAACAGATCCGCACCGCCCCCCCCCCCCACCACCGTTACCAACAGCGCTCGTGCCAGGCTAGGTGCACTTGGCAACGGAACAAACACGTCACACAAAAACAAAGAATAAGATGTCACGAGTCACCAGACAGACGCCGACTCACCGCCCGTGGCGACCTCCATCAACAACAGCAACAACAACAACAGCAGCGCAGAGCGAGACATCAACAACGCGGCCGCCATTGCTCTCGTCTCGCGCCGTGACGTCACGGGGCGAGGTTCCGGTGGATTCACCCCCCACCCACAAGCCCCGCCCCTCGCGCCGTGACGTCACGGGGCGAGGGGCGGGGTTCCGGTGGATTCACCCCCCAACCCACAAGCCCCGCCCCTCGCTCCGTGACGTCACGGGGCGAGGGGCGGGGTTCCGGTGGATTCACCCCCCAACCCCCTCCGCTCTGAACGCCCCTCCCCTTTCCCTCGGCAAGGTTAAAGGTCAAAAGCAACCGAGTCGACCTTTAACCCTTGTACCCTGAGCCCGTACGAATGACCAGATTGCAGGGTAACTGCTGGGGTGCCACTACTACACATGGACACGGTGTAGAACAGTTCGATTTAAAGCTTCTTTCGTGACTGCAGGGATTCATCTTCTTGGTTCTTTCGGTAAAGTCATCACGTAGAAGGGAAGTAATAAAATGAAAATAAAACATAATTATTTTATTATGTTTTATTTTTATTATTTTATTACTTCCATTCTATGTGACTTTAACGAAAGAACCAAGAAGATTATTTTATTATGTTTTGTTTTTATTATTTTATTACTTCCATTCTACGTGACTTTAACGAAAGAACCAAGAAGAAGGTGTACAACAGGTGGATGCTTGCTAGAGCGCTGCATTCATGTTTTTAAATAAAAGGGAAATTTGTGAATGTGTCCGAAATGTTTAGCATATTTCGATTTAAAGCTTTTTTCGTGACTGCAGGGATTCATCTTCTTGGTTCTTTCGGTAAAGTCACGTAGAAGCGAAGTAATAAAATAATAAAAATGCAACATAATAAAATAAAATAATTCTCAGAATTATTTGATTTTATTATGTTTTATAATAAAATAATAAAAATAAAACATAATAAAATCAAATAATTCTCAGAATTATTTGATTTTATTATGTTTTATTTTTATTATTTTCAAATAATTCTCAGAATTATTTGATTTTATTATGTTTTATTTTTATTATTTTAATAATAAAAATAAAACATAATAAAATCAAATAATTCTCAGAATTATTTGATTTTATTATGTTTTATTTTTATTATTTTATTACTTCCCTTCTACGTGACTTTACCTAAAGAACCAAGAAGATGTTTAGCATACTTCCCAACATGCAACAAACTTGACATTTGGCACGTGGATAGCTTCCAGACTGTACACAATGCAAAAAGTATAAAAATAGACTTTTGTATTTTTGGGGGGGCGGGGGGGCGCAATAATGGATATATTTTGCACGGCAAGTGAGCGGTGACATTAGTGACGTCACATTAGTGACGTCACATCGGTGACGTCACATCGGTGATGTCACCCGCATGCGTCACGCAGTGTGCCTGATGACGTCACCCCCCCCACCCTCCCCGTACGGTCGTAAGCGCGCAAGCAAGCAAGTGAACTTCATATAAAGGATTAAAAAAACGAACCCGTAGAAACAAAGTTTTTCACTCTAAATCCTTTATATGCGTGGCGGCTAGAGTCCTCTCGTCCTCTGGCTTGAGATGGCTGCCACCTATGGGTCAGATGATTGTCTGCCAGTATTAAGCAATTGGTAATTAAATATTTTAAAAAAATTCCCTAAACAGTGTAAATTTTGGAAAAAAAAATTTTCACGAACATTAATTGTCTGTCACAACGAGTCTGTGTGCAAAATGTCAGCTCGATTGGATCACGGGAAGTGGGTTAAAAAACGACCGAAATATTTGCACGGTCCTAAGCAAGCAAGTGAACTTAATATAACGGATTTAAAAGAGCAACAGAGCTGAGACAAATAGGGGGGGGGGGGGGCAAGCGGAGCCCCTTGGAGAAACAGCGACAGTCAAGAGGGCTGCAAGGAGGAGGAGGGGCGGGGGAAGTGGCGGTGACCGAACGAGACGGCAGAGATGCGCACGAGAGAGATCGGGACTGCAGCCAGGAAAGTTGGGTGCCCAAAATGCCGAGACGGAGAGAGAGACAAGAGTAGGGGTGGTCGACCGTGTCAAAAAAAGCTGAGGGGGGGGGGCATGTAGAGAGCAGGGACGGTTTCTTCATTAGGGCGATTGGGCGACGCACCACCAATGTCATTCAACCACAGAGTGACGCGAGCCGTCACTGCAGCCTCTGGATATAGTCCAATCGGCGTCATGTCACGTTCTGTGGAGTACCGCCTCTTTTTGGGCGATTTCACTCCGGCTGAGAATCGCCCCGAGTGTTCCCATAGACTTACATTCAAAGATGTTTTTTTTCGAACGGCGGGCGCTGCAATGCATTCTCTACGGCTTCCGGGACGGCTCGCCCTAACGTGCTTACGTCATCATACGTAAGCACGTTTCATCTCACAATATAATTTGTCGCCACCTAGTGGAATCTTTAATAAAATAAACTTGAGTGGATTGTAATAATAGTGAGTATAGAAACAAACAAGGAGATGTATTGTAAGAGTCACTTTATTTTTCATTAATATTAAAGAAGTGAAGTTGCCTTTACATGCTTAAGCTGTTAATTTATCCATTGCATGGGTGGACCTTATCCTTATCAATCATCCAGACATTTGCCCCCCCTGAGAGATTTTGCAGGAGCCGCCACTGATAGAGAGCGATGCAAAATATGCCACCGCGTGCATGCTTATGAAATTATTACACAAACCCCCTGCCACTACCCCCCCAACCTCCCCGATAAAAATTATAATCAAACGGTACCTATGAACACGACGCAAATCCTGATGCAGGTTTCAGGCTCTAAAAATTAGCGGCTGTTCTTCATAACCTGGGGTGCATCACGCTGCAGTGCCTGTGGGTGCGAGATGCCCTTTCTGTATTGTTAGGTTTTTTTCACATAGGTAAAAACATTAAAAAGTAAAATAAAATAAAAATCACGACGTTTCGGAGGCAACACAAGCTTCCGTCTTCAGGTGGAACCGTCACAGCCACGACAGCCGTATCAAGTGAATGAGAGATTGCAGGAGCTACCACTCCGTTTATATAATGGTTATATAAACGGATATATAATGGTTATATAAACGGAGTGGTAGCTCTTGCAATCTCTCATTTATTTGATACAGCTATATGTACTTGATACGGCTGTCGTGGCTGTGACGGTTCCACCTGAAGACGGATGCTTGTGTTGCCTCCGAAACGTCGTGATTTTTATTTTATTTTACTTTTTAATGTTTTTACCTACACGGTGACTTTACCGAAAAAACCTAAGGATATGAATCATTGCAGTCACGAAAGCTTCAAATCTAGAACCTCCTTCCCGACACGCAACACGTAACTCCGTCACAATCGCGCTCCAGAATCCCACCTGGATTTCGTGGTGGTTTCCGTGCTGTCTCCACCCCCCCCCCCGCACCCCCCACACATTTTTGAATATTATTATTACGTAAAACAACCTAAACAACACAAAATAGATTGCTTGCCGTGTCATCGCACTTGCAGCATCACGTTTGTCGTCCACTCATTGATATGCTATTTTTTAAAATCCTTTATATTAAGTTCGCTTGCTTGCTTACGACCGTGCAAATCTTTCGGTCGTTTTTTAACCCACTTCCCGTGATCCAATCGAGCTGGCATTTTCCACACAGACTCGTTGTGCCAGACAATTATTGTTCGTGAAAAAAAATTCCCAAAATTTTACACTTTTTAGGCAAAAAAAAATTATTTTACATATATTCAAAAGAACTCATTCTTGGCTTTGGCTGAATGTCAGAGTGTAAGAGCTCAGAGCGTAACCCCTCCACAGGCCGTGGCGGAGTAGCGCAGTTGGTAGCGCCCTCGCTTCCCATGCCAAAGGTCGCGGGATCGATCCCCGCGTCCTCCACAGGCGAATATATTTTTAAATCCTTTATATTAAGTTCGCTGCCACGCATATAAAGGATTTATAGTGAAAAACTTTGTTTTTACGGGTTATGCTTATTCTCTAACCCCCTCCTTCTCTCTGCCTCCGCCCCCCTCTGTCTATTTAAGGCCTCGCCACAGAGACGATCACCCCTCTCTGTACCTGTGTTACTCTCTCTCTCTCTGTGTATCTTGGTGATGTCTGTCTGCTGATATGTCTGTCTGTGGTTTTCTGGTTAGATTCTATGTAGCTATTTCATTATACCTGACGATGATTGCTTGTGTTGCAATCGAAACGTCGTAGTATGCTATTATTTAATTTGTTATTTTATCTTTAGACGTGACTTAACCGAAAGAACCAAATAATAATTCCTGCAGTCACGAAAGTTCTAAAATTAACACAAAATATACATCCAATTGTATCAAGTGCAAGGGCATCATTGGGTATTCGTGAAAAGAACGAGGTTTGGTAAGGGATGCACCAGGGCTTCCCAAAATTGTCTCGGTCTTGTGGTACTGGGCGCAGTCAGGATACCCTCTGAGTGTCCGTACTTTTATGTTTTTTTGCAAAACCTTAAAGAAAAGAACCCCGCCACAAAGAACAAGGAATGAAGATCCGAAGCCGGCGGTGTCTCTCTGCACCCTTCGGCGGTCTGTTTCCACCTTTTGTCATCATCTTCGTCAGCCAAACCTCCACTTCCTCCCCCTCTCCTGCCGGAAAAAACAACAATTACCGTCGTTGAGACTGACTGAGCAAGCGGCCACACACACGTGTGGCTCGCTGTTGATAATTGGTTTTTTACCCTTCTATCTGGCGTCATCTGGTCCAACACCATGTGAGACTAGGCTCTAAGGAAAGCTGTCTCGGGTGTGGACCAATCAACTTCAAGGACAGTGCATACATTATCAGAGTTATGTTCTTTTGTTTGCATTATGACTGCAGGTATTGTGGTCTATGCAAACATGACTCCTTGTAAAAAGGTGTCAATTTTGTTGCCAGATAGAAGGGTAAAACACCAATTATCATATTTTTACTGGCAAATGAGGTTCCCATAGTGTAGATGCTTGCCCCGAGCTCTCATACTCTGATGGTGCGTTGTCTTTGATTTGTGCGCCTTTTGGCGTCATCTGGTCCAACCCATGTGAGACTAGGCTCTAAGGAAAGCTGTCTCGGGTGTGGACCAATCAAATTCAAGGACAGTGCATACATTTTCAGAGTTGTGTCTTTTGTTTGTATTATGACCGCAGGTATTGTGGTCAATGCAAACATGACTCCTTGTAAAAAGGTGTCAGTTTTGTTGCCAGATAGAAGGGTAAAACACCAATTATCATATTTTTACTGGCAAATGAGGTTCCCATAGTCTGGCTCGCTGTTGTTTGTAAACAAACGACAGGAAATTTGGCCCTTACAAAATAATTGGCGCGGAAGGGGGAAATCGGCCGTGGCCGTGTTTGATCGCCACCCGAGTTTTTGTGTTCGTGACCAGATTAAAAAAAAAATTTTTGGTCGGAACCCCATTTGGTCGCGGTCCGAAGCGTTCGTGACCAGAGGTTCTACCGTACTGACTGCCGCAGACACAGCTCGGTTTGTCGACGCCGGAGTATTGGATTGCAGGGATCATAATCCTTCAAAGATTGGATTAGATCACAAATATTATGTGCTGTGTTAAATCGAACTTGAATTTTGTGTTCTTAGGTTTTTTCGGTAAAGTCACCGTGTAGGTAAAACATCAAAATTAATAAAAATAAAATAAAGATCACGACGTTTCGGAGGCAACACAAGTCTCCGTCATCAGGTGGGACAGTCACAGCCGGATTAGCTGCATCAAGTGAGGCAATGATTCAAGATGCTTTTTAAGGGATTACATCTTGAATCCCTGCCTCACTTGATGCAGCTAATCCAGCTGTGACGGTCCCACCTGATGACGGAGACTTGTGTTGCCTCCGAAACGTCGTGATCTTTATTTTATTTTTATTAATTTTGATGTTTTACCTACACGGTGACTTTACCGAAAAAACCTAACAATATGAATCCTTGCAGTCACGAAAGCTTCAAATCTAGAATTGAATTTTGTGTTTGCTCATGTTATTATTATTATTGTTTTGGTGACCTCTGCTACGTATGGCAAGGTGATGGTTTTGATTGGGTCCTCCGGATGGTTATTTCCCGAACGGTTTTGGGGTGATGGCTTTACGGATTGTGTCGTCTGAATATCCATTCATCTTGAGAGCTTGGTGTACGTGTTCCAGTTCACTGGCTAGGTGTAGAGTTTTGATGAGGGAATTATTCTGGGAAGGATTGTGGTGGGAGTCAGGTTTTAGATATGCATCCGTATGGGCGGCTTTCCTGTAGACAGTGTCCCATTGAACCATCTGATCTCCTTTCGATGAAAACATCCAAGAACGGTAGCTTGCCATCCTTTTCCACCTCCGTGGTGAATTTGATGGCTGGGGTGTATGGAGTTGATGTGGTTGAGGAATTTGCCCCGGCGCTGATCGGCCATGTGGCCAGATGACGAACGTGTCATCCACGTAGCTCTTCCACAAGGACGGACGTAGAGTGGATGCATGGATGGCATCCGTCTAAAAAAATTCCATGAAAACATTTGCTAGAACTCGAGATAATGGAGAACCCATTGGGGTACCTTCAACTTGTTGGTGAGGCAGTGTCTCACCCGGGCCGGTACATCAGCATTCAGTCCTCGTTGGACCAAATCTTCAATGCTTGTGTAACGGGTTCCGGAGACACTTGTAGAGGTAACTTCTTTATTACAATACAACACTCCAACAGTCCTGATACTCTGTTACAGCCTAGGTACACAGCCTAGCTACACAGCCTAGATACTCTACTCTGGCTACGCTCTGGACTCGCCCTCACAAGGCCGTAGCGTCGGGAGTTCCAGAGTCCCAGCGCTGGCTCTCACAGCATCCCAGGGTCTTCAGATGACTGGTCGTGGGTCTTGGGTCTTGAGTTACAACTGGGCCCCGATCGTCCAGGGAGCTCTCCTTTTATGCCTCGTCCGACGAGGGGTGGGGCCGTGTGCGCCACCAGACGTCCCACAGAGCACACACAGCCCCCCCCCCCCGTTGGCGGCGCCAAAAAGGCTTAAGCGCCTGGGAACCCAGCGCCTGGCGCCCAAAGGCTTAAAAGCGTCTGGACCCCCTGGGAACCCAGTGCCTGGCGCCCAGAGGCTTACGCGTCTGGACCCACCTGGGAACCCAGAGCCTACAGCAGCCCCTCCCTTCTTATGTCACTACACTTGCAATGGTTAAATTTCGATTCAAAGCTTTCGTGACTGCAGGGATTCATCTTCTTGGTTCTTTCGGTAAAGTCACGTAGAAGGGAAGTAATAAAATAATAAAAATAAAACATAATAAAATAAAATAATTCTCGCGACGTTTCGGCTACAACGCAAGCAGCCGAAACGTCGTGAGAATTATTTTATTTTATTATGTTTTATTTTTATTATTTTATTACTTCCCTTCTACGTGACTTTACC
>NW_026890820.1:0-60000 GCF_015708825.2 Lethenteron reissneri | reverse complement strand
GTTCAAATCATCGTCACCGGTGTTGGCCGTGAACGGGAATCGAACTCGGGTCGCCAAAATCATAGCGCAGCGTTAGCGCCGACTGCTACGCTACTGCTCCCCGCTTAGGCCATCGCACGGGATGACACCAGCTTCATCCATCGGCCTAGTTTTTTCCCCTTGTGTGCTAGGCACCAGAAAAGTGAGCGCTAAAGAAATCGGCGTTAAAAAGGCGGAGGTTATAGATGGTAAACACGATTTCAGAATTTACAAATATAATTTATAATTATAATTGATCACAGGGACAACTCTACTCGCGAACGTTCGACTACGAACTTTTAGAGATACGAACAAACCGGGTCCCGTGTGTCTGGTCGCCCGTTTAGATCGAGAGTCGCAAGTTCAACAGACAGCGGCAGCGGCGTCTACGACATCTTCAGAACGTGAGGAACGGAAAAGGGTAAAAATTAACCCGTATAAACAACGTTTTCCACTATAAATCCTTTATATGCGTGGCATCGGTTTTATTTTATTATTCATTTCTGTTTTTCTTGAGTAAGAGTTTCATTTTGATCACATTGGTATTTTAAATTAAATATGAATTTTTTTCCTAAAAAGTGGAAAATTTTGGGGAAAAAATTTCACGAAAATTAATTGTCACGCACAACGAGTCTGTGTGCAAAATGTCAGCTCGATTGGATCACGGGAAGTGGGTTAAAAAACGACCGAAAGATTTGCACGGTCGTAAGCAAGCAAGCGAACTTAATATAAAGGATTTAATAAGTATAACCCGTAAAAACAAAGTTGTTCACTATAAATCCTTTATATGCGTGGCATCGGCTAGAGTCCTCTCGTCCTCTGGCTTGAGATGGCTGCCACCTATGGGTCAGATGATTGCATTGCACCATTAAGCAATTGGTAATTAAATATAATATTTTTGTCCTAAAAAGTGTAACATTTTGGAATTTTTTTTCACGAACATTAATTGTCTGTCACAACGAGTCTGTGTGCAAAATGTCAGCTCGATTGGATCACGGGAAGTGGGTTAAAAAACGCCCGAAAGATTTGCACGGTCGTAAGCGCGCAAGCAAGCGAACTTAATATAAAGGATTTAAAAAGCAGCCTCTTCTTTTCGTCATCTTGAGACCACCAAAAAGGTTCCCATAGATATTCATATTCTTAGGTTTTTTCGGTAAAGTCACCAGGTAGGTAAAAACATTAAAAAGTAAAATAAAATAAAAATCACGACGTTTCGGAGGCAACACAAGCTTCCGTCTTCAGGTGGAACCGTCACAGCCACGACAGCCGTATCAAGTAAATGAGAGATTATATAAACGGAGTGGTAGCTCCTGCAATCTCTCATATACTTGATGCGGCTGTCGTGGCTGTGACGGTTCCACCTGAAGACGGAAGCTTGTGTTGCCTCCGAAACGTCGTGATTTTTATTTTATTTTACTTTTTAATGTTTTACCTACACGGTGACTTTACCGAAAAAACCTAAGAATATGAATCATTGCAGTCACGAAAGCTTCAAATCTAGAATTAGTTCCCATAGATATATTTTACCAACCCACCCACCATCTTCTGCAAAGCGGCCTTTGGGGACCAGACAGCCCTCAAAACCGCCCTATTCACCTGTGGCCGTCACGTTCAGCATCACCTCTCCTGCCACCACAAAGTCGTCCGTGTTGCACCGTCCACAGATCACCAGGCACCTGAACACGCGGCGGTTGAGGCTCGCGGAGATGTGCGGGAGCCTCAGGGAGCAGTCGCCCTTCGCCACGTTGCCCACAAACGCGGCGATTCCGGTGCTGGCAATTTAGATTCCCGAGTTGTAAATCTGCGGGTGAGAAAAAAAAGATTGGGTTCAAAGAAAATAACCTATCTACGTGACTTTACCGAAAGAGCCAAAGAATATGAATTCCTGAAGTCACGAAAGCTTTGAGTCTAGTAATGTATAACTTAGATTAGTTGTTTTTGGCATTGAGATACACGAAAACTGGTTATAGTTATGGATTATCCGTGACTTTGAATTATCTACGGACGTCTTCCCGATCTATTAGTGCGGATAATCAAGAGTCTACAGTTTAGCACGCAGCAGGCTTTCGCGACCAATATTATTCATAATCAACGTGTTTGGGTTTAGATCGCCGCGTTATTTATAAATGTGTCGTAACCCTCCACCACCCGACACGGCCAATCAGTAAAAAAGTGTCACGTTGACAAAAGACAAAATAGTTCACTGCTTTAGCCCCCACACCGGTGTGTTGAAGCGTGAAACCACAACTTTTACAATTTGAGTAGCACTGTGACGTTTCGCTGGTAATTGCATCCAGCATCATCGGGTGGTGGAGGGTTACGACACATTTATAAATAACGCGATCTAAACCCAAAAACGTTGATTATGAAGAGTCTACTGTATTTGTTTGGAACATTGCGCACGCTTTCCTTGTGCACGTGGCTTATCCCTTTTGGGTGTGCCAGTTTCATTCAATAGGAAGCCATTCAATTACGAACTTAGGCAAACTTCTTAAAACGAGATCCTTATATATATAAAAAAGTGGCACTCGCTGAGACGTAGCTGGGTCATTAAATGTCACCGTCAGTGGCAAAATCTCTCAGGGGGGGCAAATGTCTGGATGATTGATAAGGATAAGGTCCACCCATGCAATGGATAAATTAACAGCTTAAGCATGTAAAGGCAACTTCACTTCTTTAATATTAATGAAAAATAAAGTGACTCTTACAATACATCTCCTTGTTTGTTTCTATACTCACTATTATTACAATCCACTCAGTTTCTTTTATTAAAGATTCCACTAGGTGGCGACAAATAATATCGTTGACTGAAACGTGCTGACGTATGATGACGTAAGCACGTTAGGGCGAGCCCTCCCGGAAGCCGTAGAGAATGCATTGCAGCGCCCGCCGTTCGAAAAAAAACTTCTTTGAATGCAAGTCTACGGGGCCACTCGGGGCGATTCTCAGTCGGAGTGAAATCGCCCAAAAAGAGGCGGTACTCCACAGAACGTGACATGACGCTGATTGGACTATATCCAGAGGCACAGTGACGGCTCGCGTGACTCTGCGGTCGAATGACATTGGTGGTGCGTCGCCCAATCGCCCTAATGAAGAAACCGCCCCTGGACACCGTTATTCCTCCGGAGCAAAACAAATAAACATCCAGCGGCGACACGGGCGCGGAGTCAGTTGTTCAAAGTTAGACCTGGGAGGAGGTCCAAATGTCACCTTGGTGATGTCGAACATGGACATGTTCTCCGAGTAGAACGTGGGCATCATGGACCACTTGACGATGATATGATTGAGGTCGGTCGGCGGTGGCGAGAAAGAGCAGTTCACGGTCAAGCTCACCCCCTCGGTCACATCCAGCCTCTCCGGCAGGGAGAGCCGGAGCTTTGCTGCGAACGTTACATCTGCACGGGACGAGAGGAGAGAGAGACCGGTTCACGCCCATCACAGGTGTCTAACACAGAGGCTCCTGCTCAAGCTCGTCTAGCCGCTGGCTTTGGTGTGATGCACTTTATCCCGGGTAATTCCCCTTGTACAACAGAATCCTAGGGGAAGGGGGGCCTGAGTTTAACAAAAAATCCGTGAGAAAGAAGCTTCATAGCTCAGCGAATTCCTCCAGGATAAATCAAGATCCTGATTCTGAAATGATTGGGCAGGAATGTTGTCGTGAACTTGTAATGATCAGGTTTTAATAAGAAAATACCATGTCATGTCATCCAGCAGATTGCAATTTCAGCAAGATCCGAAATTCCATAAAACATACACTATAAACACTAAACTATTTTTAAATCCTTTATATTAAGTGCGCGTGCTTGCTTGCTTGCTTAGGACCGTGCAAATCTTTCGGTCGTTTTTTAACCCACTTCCCGTGATCCAATCGAGCTGACATATTCCACACAGACTCGTTGTGCCAGACAATTAATGTTCGTGAAAAAAAATTCCCAAAATTGTACACTTTTTAGGCAAAAAAACATTTATTTTACATATATTCAAATAGAACGCATTCATGGCTTTGGCTGAACGTCAGAGTGTAAGAGCCCAGAGCGTAACCCCTCCACAGGCCGTGGCGGAGTAGCGCAGTTGGTAGCGCCCTCGCTTCCCATGCCAAAGGTCGCGGGATCGATCCCCGCGTCCTTCACAGGCGAATATATTTTTAAATCCTTTATATTAAGTTCGCTGCCACGCATATAAAGGATTTATAGTGAAAAACTTTGTTTTTACGGGTTATACTTATTTAAATCTCTAACTGGGAATTGCACAACTTAGAATCGGGAAAGCCATTCTGTGCGCGGGTGCCTGCTCCCACCGTGCTCTCATACAGACAGATCGAATGCCGCGCGGACAAACGGATTTAGCAGTGCGGTGCGGAGCGATTTTCAAATTTTGTTTCCGATTAAAAAAAAAAACAAGTGAGAACTGTAGCACAGCGACATGTTATACGCAAGCAACTTTTGTGATTCAGGGGGTCAAAGCGAGCGGCTCTCAGTCGGAGGCGTTGAGTTGCGTCCATCACCCTCCGTGGGTCGATTACCGATCGCCGCTATGTGTGCGGCAATAATATTGGTGGCGAAAGCTTACGTGTCGAACGAACTGCACTGAGGGAGGAGGAAGAGAGCCTTGACAAAATAATTTGCATTTGAAGAGGAATTTAGCATATTTATGGGAAATGCAGGAATGCGAATAGTGCTAATTGTGAAATGCGTGGGAGGTGGGCGGGAGGTTTTCAAAGTCATATTATGCCCGTGCATTATGCAGGATTAGCAGCATCAAAGGAGACGCTCCAAGCCTAAGACGTGTCATTTAGACGCTGTCTTATCGACAGACCTGTTCTTCACCTGAGGACGGCCGCTTGCGTTGTGGCCGAAACGTCGTGAGAATTATTTAATGTTTTATTTTTATTATTTTATTACTTCCCTTCTACGTGATGACTTTACCGAAAGAACCAAGAAGATGAATCCCTGCAGTCACGAAAGAAGCTTTAAATCAAATTGTAGGGCTCTACCTAATAAACGAAGTGAACTGGTCGGTGTTCACGGCGGTAGTTACCTCGGCACGTGACGGAGGCGAGAAGGAGCGCCGCGAGACACCGCGGCAACATGATGTGGCCGGCACGTTCTCGCCGCCGCCGCCGCCGCTGCCGCTGCTGCCGCTGCTGCTGCCGCTGCCGCTGCTGCTGCTGCTGCTGTTGCCGCTGCTGCTGCAGCTGCTGCTGCTGCCGCTGCTGCTGCTGCCGCTGCTGCTGCTTGTGTAGCCCCCGTCCTCTCCTCCTCCCGTCGCGAACCCTGCGAATTAAACATAATGCATTCTTCGCCTTTATTATTTGAGTCGTTTCCTGCTGTTCGCACCCTGAAAGTTGTGTGTGTATGCAGCAAGCGCGTGTGTGTGTGTGCCTGTGTTGGGGAGCGGTAGGGTAGTGGTTAGTGCTACGCTGCGCTACCAACCCGGCGACCCGGGTTCGATTCCCGCTCACGGCCAACACCAGTGACGATTATCTGAACCGGTCCTGGGCCTCCCCTAGGTCGACTCAGCCTCAAGTGAGTACCTGGTGTGCTGTGTGTCAACATCGCCACTGGGGAGACAAAGGCGGCCGGGCGTGGTGAATCCAAGTACCGGGCGAATCCGGGTAGTACAGCTGGTATATATATATATATAACATTTCGATTTAAAGCTTTTGTGACTGCAGGGATTCATCTTCTTGGTTCTTTCGGTAAAGTCGTCACGTACAAGGGAAATAATAAAATAATAAAAATAAAACACAATAAAATAATTCTCACGACGTTTCGGCCACAACGCAAGCAGCCGTCCTCAGGTGAAGACCAGGTCCGTCGAGTCTGAATGACACGTCTTAGGCTTGGAGTGTCTATTTAAGCTGTGAGGGAGGAGGAAGAGAGCCTTGACAAAAGCTCAGCTTATTGGAGAGTATATTTAGTATACTGATGATACTATGAAGTTTATACTTTAGTTGTTTACGTGGTGGTCTGGTTGCTGCAGCTGCACACTATTCACATTCCTTCCCTTTGTTAATGCTGCCCCTGCACCCTCCCTTTGATGCTGCTAATCCTGCATAATGCACGGGCATAATATGACTTTGAAAACCCCCCGCTCACCTCCCACGCATGTCACAATTAGCACTATTCGCATTCCTGCATTTCCCATAAATATGCTAAATTCCTCTTCAAATGCAAATTCTAGTTTTGAAGATAAATTTCACGGGTCACGGGGCCTCAACGCCTGCATGAAGCTCAACCTCACCACGTATGAACCAGACTACACAAGGCCGTCAGCAAAACTATATAGCACCAGAAGTCGCATTAAAAGTAAGACGTATTTAATGTATTATACGTTAAAAATACTATATGGCTCTCAATGCAATATATTTAGAAATATTTGGCTTTTATGGCTCTCCCAGTCAAAAAGGTTCCCGACCCCTGTTGTAGACCTTTTGTAAAAAAAAACCTTATAATAATTATCATTAAACATAGACGCTAACACTCAGTTCTCTAAGGCAGCCGCCACTAGCAACACTGAGTGTCGTTAAATCGATGTCAGTGATGTAGAGTTGATAATAAATGTGTATAAGTTGATAATAAATGTGTATACGTTTTCTTGGTTCTTTCGGTAAAGTCATCACGTAGAAGGGAAACAATAAAATAATAAAAATAAAACATAATAAAATAATAAAAATAAAACATAAAATAATAAAAGCATAATCAAATACAATGTCATTTCATTATTATGTAGAAGGGAAATAATAAAATAAATAAAAATAAAACATAATAAAATAAAATAATTAAAATAAAACATTATAAAATAATAAAAATAAAACACAATAAAATAATTCTCACGACGTTTCGGCCACAACGCAAGCAGCCGTCCTCAGGTGGAGAATGAAACACCACCAAGCTTGGAGCGTATATTTAAGCTGGGTTGGAGGGGGGAAGAAGAGCGCCTTGACAACATAATTTGCATATCAAGAATAATGTTCCTCTTGATATGAAAATTGTTTTGTCTAGGTGCTCTTCTTCCCACCTCCCCCCCTCCAACCCAGCAGCTTAAATATACGCTCCAAGCTGGTGGTATCTCATTCTTCACCTGAAGACGGCTGCTTGCGTTGTGGCCGAAACGTCGTGAGAATTGTATTTTATTATGTTTTATTTTTATTATTTTATTGTTTATTTTTATTATTTTATTATTTCCCTTCTACATAATAATGAAATGACATTGTATTTGATTATGCTTTTATTATTTTATTATGTTTTATTTTATGTTTTATTTTAATTATTTTATTTTATGTTTTCTTTTTATTATTTTATTATTTCCCTTCTACATAATAATAATGAAACGACATTGTATTTGATTATGCTTTTATTATGTTTTATTTTTATTATATTATTTTATTGTTTTATTTTTATTATTTTATTATTCCCTTCTACGTGACTTTACCGAAAGAACCAAGATGAATCCCTGCAGTCACGAAAGCTTTAAATCGAAAAATGTGTATACGTTGATAATAAGTGTATACACGTTGATAATAAATGTGTATAAGTTAATAATAAGTGTGTATAAGTTAATAATAAATGTATATAAGTTAATAAGTGTTTATAAAAGTCACGTGGTTCTTACCAGCGCTGCTAGTGCGACTGTATGGAGCGAAGGCCGCGAGGCGCGTCACGTGGTCTGCTGGTCACGTGGGGGGAAGGGGGCGGGGCCTCGGGGCGACCCTCGTGGGGGTCCAATCAGCGGCCGCCACGTGGCGAATTCAAGAAGTTAATACATTTCGATTTAAAGCTTATTTCGTGACTGCAGGGATTCGTATGCTTGGTTCTTTCGGTAAAGTCATCACGTAGAAGGAAAATAATAAAATAATAAAAATAAAACATAATAAAATAATAGAATAATATGATATAATAAAATATAATAAAGATAAAACATTATAAAATAATAAAAATAAAACGTTATTAAATTTCGATTTAAAGCTTTCGTAACTGCAGGGATTCATCTTCTTGGTTCTTTCGGTAAAGTCACGTAGAAGGGAAGTAATAAAATAAAAAAAATAAAACATAATAAAATAATAAAAATTAAACGTTATTAAATTTCGATTTAAAGCTTTCGTGACTGCAGGGATTCATATGCTTGGTTCTTTCGGTAAAGTCGTCACGTAGAAGGGAAGTAATAAAATAATAAAAATAAAACATAATAAAATAATATAATAATATAAACAAATATAATATAATAATATAATAAAATAATAAAGATAAAACATAATAAAATAATACAAATTTAACGTAATTAAATTTCGATTTAAAGCTTTCATATTCTTGGTTCTTTCGGTAAAGTCACGTAGAAAAATAATATAAATATAAAACAATGTAAATTCTCACGACGTTTCGACTGCAACACCAGCAGCCATCGTCATCAGGTGCGAAATCCACAGCAAGAAAATTAGAAAAAAGTGACAGTTTTTACAATCGTGATTTGAAGCTTCCGTGGCTGCAGGAATCCATACTCTTTCTTAATTTTAGAACTTCCGTGACTGCAGGAATTATTATTTGGTTCTTTCGGTAAAGTCACGTCTAAAGATAAAAAATAATAAATTAAATAATAGCATACGACGTTTCGATTGCAACACAAGCAATCATCATCAGGCATAATGAAATAGCGACATAGAATATAACCAGAAAACTATAGACCAGGGGTCGGCAACCTACGGCTCCGGAGCCGCATGCGGCTCTTTACAGGCTGCTTCTTGACGATATGTACAGTATGTACTCAGATGCATTGCGGCTCTTGAAATACTGAATTTTGTACCGAATTGGAAAGAAATGGCTCTTCTTGTTATTTTGGTTGCCGACCCCTGCTATAGACAGACATATAAGCAGACAGACATCACCAAGATACACAGAGAGAGAGCAACACAGGCACAGAGAGGGGTGATCGTCTCTGTGGCGAGGCCTTAAATAGACAGAGGCAAAGTCACGTGGGTAGAAAATTACCAATACATTATTTAAAAATGAAAGGTTCTGCAGTTCCACTGCTGAATTATTCTTTTTTTTCACCCGAGGATGACCGCTTGTGTTGGGATCGAAACGTCGTGACATTATTCTTATTTTGTTTTCTAAAGAACCAAAGAGTTTATTATATACATTTTATTATTCATCATTGATCAGTTCTAGATTTGAAGCTTTCGTGACTGCAAGGATTCATATTCTTAGGTTTTTTCGGTAAAGTCCATAACAAAGGCTCACCCTCTTAAGCCTCACCTTACCATATGAATAAAAAATTAACCCGTAAAAACAAAGTTTTTCACTCTAAATCCTTTAAATGCGTGGCATCGGCTAGAGTCCTCTCGTCCTCTGGCTTGAGATGGCTGCCACCTATGGGTCAGATGATTGTCTGCCACCATTAAGCAATTGGTAATTAAACATTTATTTATTTTTCTCTAAACAGTGTAAAATTTTGGAAAAAAATTTTCACGAAACATTGTCTCGTACAACGAGTCTGTGTGCAAAATGTCAACTCGATTGGATCACGGGAAGTGGGTTAAAAAACGACTGAAAGATTTGCACGGTCGTAAGCAAGCAAGCGAACTTAATATAAAGGATTTAAAAAGTGTGCCGTACTTGGCCCTTCCCCCCTCTCCAACCATTATATAAACGGAGTGGTAGCTCCTGTAATCTCTCATTTACTTGATACGGCTGTCGTGGCTGTGACGGTCCCACCTGAAGACGGAAGCTTGTGTTGCCTCCGAAACGTCGTGATTTTTATTTTATTTTACTTTTATTAATTTTAACGTTTTACCTACACGGTGACTTTACCAAAAAAACCTAAGAATAAGAACATTGATCATTATTAATATTCATGTGACAAGACCACGAGTTCCCCCGTGCGAACATGAATTGTATTAAACACGTATCCCCAGCGTTGTGCCGTGTTGTAATTCGGGCTGGATTATCCGATTCTATGTTGTCATCCAGTAGATTTGTTTCGTCACAACAGACCTGGTCTTCACCTGAGGACGGCTGCTTGCGTTGTGGCCGAAACGTCGTGAGAATTATTTTATTATGTTTTATTATTTTATTATTTCCATTCTACGCGATGACTTTACCGACAGACCTGTTCTTCACCTGAGGACGGCTGCTTGCGTTGTGGCCGAAACGTCGTGAGAATTGTATTTTATTATGTTTTATTTTTATTATTTTATTACTTCCCTTCTACGTGACTTTACCGACTGACCTGTTCTTCACCTGAGGACGGCTGCTTGCGTTGTGGCCGAAACGTCGTGAGAATTGTATTCTATTGTTTCATTTTTATTATTTTATTTCTACCGAAAGAACCAAGAAGATTATTTGTGTTTGTCACACGGTGCCGCTATTTAGTCGTGTAACGGTATTTATCAGGTCCCTGTGGGGTGGGCTGGTAGCAACGACCAAATACGATACGAAGGGAGAGTTTGAGGCCTAGTTCTAGGCTTTAGGCCTAGCTGTAGGCTTTAGGCCGCTGTGAGTTAATTTTTAATTTAAATGTTTTAATTATTAATGTAAAAGCTTTAAATTGAAATGTCTCTATTTAAAAACATCAGGGAATGTAACATTGTTAAACATTAACTCCCTTTCACACACGCGGGGGTACGATACGAAGGGAGAGTTTGAGGCCTAGTTCTAGGCTTTAGGCCTAGCTGTAGGCTTTAGGCCGCTGTGAGTTTTTAATTTAAATGTTTTAATTAAAAGCAATCTCAGGGAATTATAAGGGAATGTTACACTTGTTTAGCCAGGAAAGCCTCACTGAGTCTAAAGGTTTTTGTAGGGTCCTGCCAAGTGTTTGCAGTAGGGGGCGATGTTGCTACACCTAATCGGACATCGGACGGACGGACGATGTAATCTATTGTAGGCTGGTCCACTTCGTTCCTACCAGTATAACACCGGCGTACATTGGCGGCTCTGCACGTCACGCGCAAACTTGTCGAATCAAAGGGCGTCACGGGGGCTTCGAGGGAGCGGCTAAAGCGACGGCACGGTGACAGTGCGTCGCTCGCTCCCTCGTCCAGAGCACCGGCTCAAGGGGGAGCCACGGGGCACAGCGCTGTCCCCTCAAAGTTAATGCCACTATCACTGTCACTATCACTACCCCTATCACTATCACTATGCATATCACTATCACTACTGGCTATCACTACCCCTATCACTACCCCTATCACTATAACTACCCCTATCACTACCCCTATCACTATCACTACCACTACCCCTATCACTACCCCTATCACTACCACTACCCCTATCACTACCACTACCCCTATCACTATCACTACCCCTACCACTACCCCTATCACTATCACTACCCATATCACTATCACTACCCCTACCCCTGTCACTACCCCTATCACTACCCCTATCACTATCACTACCCATATCAGTACCCGGGCGCCATTTTGACCGCGACACAGAACCCGGGCTCCATTTTGTTGCAGCGATGCCACCGAGCGCGTCTTCGGGAGCGCCGTTACGCCGGTGAGTGTTTCACCTCCGGCTCGTCCAAACTTCGTCGGATGCGGCCTGTGCGTCCATCGCAGCTGGCGGTGACCGGACGTCGTTTCAAGACCGTTTTGATGCGGCTTTTCCAATGAATGCCTGGTGCGGTGTGTAAACATCGCCACTGGGAAGACAAAGGCGGCCAGAGAGGCGTGGTGCTGGCCTTTATAGGTGCTACTCGCAAACAGCACTTGCCCCAGCGGAAGTTCAACACGCACGTACAATTTGCGAGGGTTGGGGAGCACCCGGGTGGTGAATCTGCCGGTCATCTCAGTCGGTTCATCCCATGGCACCTAGGCCTGTCACGTCACCTCCTGCCGGCAGCGGGAGCCTTGGAACGATTCCTACGGACGTAGAGTGCACCTAGCCTGGCACAAGCGCGCCGGAGGCCATTGCGCAAGTCCGGCTCGGCCGTGCTCTCCCCCCTGTAGTCGACCACGCAACCCCAGATCTGTTGTTGTTCAATTTCTGCCCGGTACAAACGCTGGTCTGGTTCCGTTGGCGCAGCGAGCGAGTGAACACACGGCAGAGGCGTTGGCGTTAGGGAACGGGGGCCATCGTTTATTGTAAAACCGTTGGGGGGTGAATCGTGTAATTGTACACACGTGTACACACCTGCGCACACCTCTACAAAAAAGCCGCCTCTTATTGCAGTTGACAAAAGGGTGCCCCCCCCCTCTCTCCTCTCTCTCCCCACCTTCCCCCCCCCCCCCTCTCCCGTGCCCCCCATCACGCGGTCGGGGGGGGGGGGAGGAGGGCGGGGGGGGAGCGGCTGCACTACAAGAACACGGGAGGGGAAACACAAGACAACGACGACGACGACACTGAAAACACTTTTATAATCGTAAAAAAAAAATCATCAATAAAATCAAACTACTGCTCGCTACCGCACGCGCCTGACTGCCAGGCAACTGTTGAATTTGGTTGCCAGGCAATTGTAAATGTTGCCAGGGCAACAGTGTTAGTTGCCGGGGTACCCGGTCCACCTGGTTGCCGGGCAACCCGCCTGAAAGCGATTAGTCTTGTACCGTTCAAAGCGCAGGGGGTGGCGTACTGCAAGTTGCACATCGCAAACCTGCTGGCAACCACGTGGATTGAACCCCTACACCAGGGGTCGGCAACCAAAATAACAAGAAGAGCCATTTCTTTCCAATTCGGTACAAAATTCAGTATTTCAAGAGCCGCAATGCATCTGAGTACACACTGTACATACGTACTCATCGTCAAGAAGCAGCCCGTAAAGAGCCGCATGCGGCTCCGGAGCCGTAGGTTGCCGACCCCTGGTGTAGTGTATAGTGTAGTGTATAGTGCAGTGTATAGTGTAGTGTATAGTGTAGTGTATAGTGTAGTGTGTAGTGTATAGTGTAGTGTAGTAGTGTATAGTGTAGTGTAGAGTGTAGTGTAGAGTGTAGTGTAGAGTGTAGTGTATAGTGTAGTGTATAGTAGTGTATAGTGTAGTGTATAGTGTAGTGTATAGTAGTGTAGTGTATATAGTAGTGTATAGTAGTGTATAGTGTAGTGTATAGTAGTGTAGTGTATAGTGTAGTGTATAGTGTAGTGTAGGTTGCCGACCCCTGGCCTACACTCTCCCTCCCCTCCCACCTCCTGGGTGAACCCTTTCCCTACCCACCCCCCTTGTTGGGTGGGATGTGGAACAGCCCAATAAACTAATTCTCCATGCGACTAAACTGGCACGGGGTGGGGTAAGAGGAGAGAAAGTTGGCCGGTAGGTGGTGGGGCGATTTGGGGTGAGATGTTATTGTCTCGGCGGTTTCCGAATGAGTGACTGGTCTGAGCGTGGCCGTCGTGTATTGTTTCCGGCAATGCAATGATGTTTCCATTTGAAGCTTCTTTCGTGACTGCAGGGATTCATCTTCTTGGTTTTTTCGGTAAAGTCGTCACGGAGAAGGGAAGTAATAAAATAATAAAAATAAAACACAATAAAATAATTCTCATGACGTTTCGGCCACAACGCAAGCAGCCGTCTTCAGGTGAAGAATGAGACACTGCCAAGCTTGGAGCTTATATATAAGCTGGGTTCATTGCTTCTACATAATGTTAACATTCCCTCCCTTTGTTAATGCTACTCCCTGCACCCTCCCTTGGTGCTGCTGATCCTGCATAATGCACGGGCATAATATGACTTTGAAACCCCCCCCGCCTACCTCCTACGCATTTCCCATGAATATGCTAAACTCCTCTTGATATGCACGTTCTTTTGTCAAGGCGCTCTTCTTCCACCTCCAACCCAGCTTATATATAAGCTCCTAGCTTGGCAGTGTCTCATTCTTCACCTGAGGACGGCTGCTTGCGTTGTGGCCTGAAACGTCGTGAGAATTATTTTATTATGTTTTATTTTTTTTATTTTATTACTTCCCTTCTACGTGGTGACTTTACCGAAAAAACCAAGAAAATGCAATGATGGTTCATGAGTCTGGAGTTGTGTAGTAGGGGGTGAGGGACTTAACTACAATTAGAGTTCAGGGGGATCCCGCCTGGGAACTCATGGGCAGCGTCACTTAGGGGAGTCGCTCCGACATACCAACTGGAGTGTTAGCGACGGCGTTCGCTTAAAATCGCTCGCCCACTCTGCCCCCCGCCACCCGCTCACCCGACCAGCTCACCCGGCCCACTCACCCTTTTTAACCGGCGATCGTGACGGGCGAGCCGGCCGGTTTTGTCTCAAACCAACGTTCGGCGTCGTTGCCAATTCGTCGACAAGGAACCTCTCTCGTCCAAGGTCGCGACGCGGAGGACTTTCTAAAAAGCTACCGGGTTTCTAAACACATCGTAAACCCGACGCAGGGTCGGCTTCGTCCGTACCCACAGATACGGAATCGCGTCTTGAACCAACGCAGATTTCCCCTCGCCGGGCACTCCCGGGGCTGGAGGAACCATCACGGTGTCGTCCCTCGTACCACGAAGACGTTACACGAACCGTCGCCTCGTCCTCCTGTCGGGTTATACCTCCGCTCCCCCCCAAAAGAAGAAAACAAGGAGTAGCCTCCAAACTCAAAATTGCTGCCAGCGGGCAGGCGGGCTGCTGGCTGGTGGATCGGCGGTCCAGCCGGTGCCGCTGTTGTGGTGGGTGGGCGCTGGGGTAGGCGAGGCTGTGTGTGTGGGGAGCATGAGTGGAGGTGCATGGTGGGCGGGGGGGGTGGGATGATGACGAGGAGAGAGTGGCGTTGAGAGGTGGTGGTGGGGGGCAGGGTGGTGGTGGGTGGGCACTGGGCTAGGCGAGGCTGACAGGTGCGTGTGTGGGGGGGCATGAGCGGAGGTGGGGGGGGCGGATGACGACGAGGAGAGAGTGGCGTTGAGAGGAGGTGGTGGGGGGCAGGGTGGTGGTGGGTGGACACTGGGCTAGGCGAGGCTGTGGGGGGCATGAGCGGAGGTGCACGGTGGGGGGGGGGGGGTAGAATGACGATGAGGAGAGAGTGGGGTTGAGAGGAGGTGGTGGTGGGGGGCAGGGTGGTGGTGGGTGGGCGCTGGGGTAGGCGAGACTGACAGGTGCGTGTGTGTGTGGGGGGGGCATGAGCGGAGGTGGGGGGGGATGACGACGATGAGGAGAGAGTGGGGTTGAGAGGAGGTGGTGGTGGGGGGCAGGGTGGTGGTGGGTGGGCGCTGGGGTAGGCGAGACTGACAGGTGCGTGTGTGTGTGGGGGGGGCATGAGCGGAGGTGGGGGGGGATGACGACGATGAGGAGAGAGTGGCGTTGAGAGGAGGTGGTGGGGGGCAGGGTGGTGGTGGGTGGGCGCTGGGGTAGGCGAGGTTGACAGGTGCGTGTGTGTGGGGGGGGGGGCATGAGCGGAGGTGGGGGGGGGGGGTGACGATGAGGAGAGAGTGGCGTTGAGAGGAGGTGGTGGGGGGCAGGGTGGTGGGTGGTGGGTGGTGGTGGGGGGGGTCTCAGTCGTCACAGCCGCAGCCGTACAAGTCGGCGAGCTTACGGAAGTGCGGCCCCCACGAGTTGAGACGGTCGTAGTCGTGGTCGTCGCCGCTGCCGCCGCTGCCGCCCCCCTCCCCCCCCGAGCTCAACGAGTCGAGCGAGCTGAGCAAGGAGCCGGCCAGCGAGCCGGAGCCCTCGTAGTGGAACACGTGCAGAGAGTCGTAGGGGGCTGCCATCGTGTCGCTGTCGGCCGTGAGCAGGCCCTGGAAGTCAGATCACCACCACCACCATTACCGCCGCCACCGCCACCGCCACCACCGCCAACACCGCCGCCAACACCACCATCGCCACCATCATCACCACCACCAACACCACCCCCACCACCACCCCCACCACCACCCCCACCCCCACCACCACCCCCACCACCACCACCACCATCACCGCCACCCCCATCACCACCACCACCACCGCCGCCAAAAAAAACACGGGAGACAAACGATGACGTTAACGACGTCAGCAACGACGATGACGTCATCGACAGCCGATGACAATGATGATGTTTGTAAAAGCATCAGCAATGATACAAACATCGGCACCGACGATGACGTCATTAGCATCGACAGCCGATGACGACGACGACGCGAGTAGCAATGACAAAATGTAGCCATGGCATCAACAAGATCGGCAATTGCTTCTAGATTTGAAGCTTTCGTGACTGCAAGGATTCATATTCTTAGGTTTTTTCGGTAAAGTCACCGTGTAGGTAAAAACATTAAAATTTATAAAAGTACATTATTTTATTTGACTTTAATTAATTTTAATGTTTTACCTACATGGTGACTTTACCGAAAAAACCTAAGAATATCAGCAATTGCATCGGCAGCAACGACGACATCACCCACGATGGAGACGACATCATCATCTACACGCTGTGCACCGCGTGGTGGAGCAGTGGTGTAGTGGCCAGTGCGCTGCGCTACGTATGTGTACATGTACAACTTCCATTTCACCGTACGTAGCCAACTGCGCTAATTGAAGGCGTTACGAACGCGGCGACCCGAGTTCAATTCCCGCTCACGGCCAACACCGTCAGTGACGATTATTTGAACCGGTCCTGGGCCTCCCCTAGGTAGACTCAGCCTCAAGTGAGTACCTGGTGCGGTGTGTAAACATCGCCACTGGAGAGGCAAAGGCAGTCGGGTGTGGTGCTGGCCACCCACCCCCTCGTGTGCCGTGCCGGCCTTCATAGGTGCTACTCGCTAACAGCACTTGCCCCTACAGTCTGTTAAGGCTACACGGGGGATCTTTGTCTTGTGTGTGTGTGTATGAGGTGGGTGGGAGGGACGAGTGCTCATTAGCATATTGACTCGTGTGGATTCATTTCTGGTGATGGTGGTAGCTGAGATTACTACTGAAGGTGAGTATTGGTGGTGATGGTGGTGGTGGTGATGGTGGTGATGGCAGTGATGATGGTGATGGTGGTGGTGATGGTGGTGGTGATGCTGATGGTGGTGGTGATGGCAGTGATGATGGTGATGGTGGTGATGGTGATGGTGGTGATGGTGGTGATGGCAGTGATGATGGTGATGGTGGTGATGGTGGTGATGGTGATGGCAGTGATGATGGTGATGGTGGTGGTGATGGCAGTGATGATGGTGATGGTGGTGGTGGTGATGGCAGTGGTGATGGCAGTGATGGTGGTAATGGTGATGGCAGTGAATGTGGTGATGGTGGTGGCGATGGCGGCGGCGGTTCACGTGCGCGGCGCTGGGTTCGGTCGTGTGCGGTTCCATCCCCTGCGTGCGTGCGACGTTTGCCACCTCTCCCCCCCCCCCCGTCACCACCCACCTCGTTGATGAAGTCGCCCATGTCACTGGGGTGCGGTGCCCCCGAGCGGGACGGGTGGCACGGCTCGGCCACCAACGGCCACTCGTCCGGGTGGTGCACGACGCCGGGGCCCTTGAGGTACGGCGCCCCGAGTCGCAGCAGCTCGCTCAGGAGCTGCAGCTGCGCCGGGTCGTAGTCCTGCGCCGGCGAACGCAATACGCACCGTCACGCCGGCTCACCGCGCCGTTGTTTCACCGCGCCGGCGCGTGGACACGTAGGCACCGCCGCCGCCGCGAGAGAGTCTCTCGCTGGACAGTCAAACGGCGCTACTGTCCCCAACCCGCATCACCGTCTCGCCGCACCGCAAACTCGCCGTGCCGCCGCCGCCGTCTCACCGCACCGGGCGCACCGCACCGTCGCACCGCCTAAACGAACCGCCTAGCCGCGCGAGCGCGCCGCGCGTCGTGTGTGGAGCGGCGTGCCGCCTCTCACCCCCCGGTCCTCCTCCCCCCCGCCCTCCTCGTCGTAGTTGAAGACGTTGTCCAGCACGTCGTGGTCGAAGAGCGGCCGCTTGGCGACGAGGTCCCGCCCGCGGCGTCTCTTGTGCACCGCGGAGAGCAGCGCCACGACTGCACGCCGGGACAGCACGCCCCGTTAAAAAACCACGAAAGCCTCCGTCGACCAACGGCGATCGCGCCGCGCAGATCCCCGTGCCGGGGGGCCACGTCCGCGGCACCGGGTCCCCCCGACGAAGCCGACGACTCACCGAGCAGCAGCAGCAGCAGCAGCAGGCTGAGGATGATGGACGCGACGGCGCCGATGCCGAGGCCGGCGCCGGCGGCGCGGTCGACGCGGTCGACGCAGTCGCCGTTCCGGTCGCATGCGCACACCGTCACCCGGAGCTCCGACAGGGCGCTAGCCGGGGGGTAGCCCGAGTCCGAGATGAGCAGCGGCACCGAGTAGATGCCCTCGGGCAGCGCAACCCTCGCGCGCAGCCGCGAGCTGCTGCCTGTAGGCCGGCCGGGAGGGGAGGGGGGGTAGGGAGCAGAGCGCGGTGCGAGCGGCGAGCGTGAAGCGGAACCCGTGGCGGCGTACGCATTGCCGGAAACAAAATATGACGACGCGGCTCTCGGCCACGCCCCGACCAGCCGCTCATTCGGAAACCGCCGAAGGAATCCGAAGAGTCGGGGCGGCAAACATTTTCTCAACTCTCGTCGATGAATTTCAATTTAAAGCTTCTTTCGTGACTGCAGGGATTCATCTTCTTGGTTCTTTCGGTAAAGTCGTCACGTAGAAGGGAAATAATAATAAAACAATAAAAATAAAACATAATAACATCATTTTCACGACGTTTCGGCCACAACGCAAGCAGCCGTCCTCAGGTGAAGACCAGGTCTGTCGGGGAGACAGCGTCTGAATCACCTGAGGACGGCTGCTTGCGTTGTGGCCGAAACGTCGTGAGAATTATTTTATTACTTCCCTTCTACGTGACGACTTTACCGAAAGAACCAAGAAGATCTTGTCCATGAGTCGCGGGGTACAGATTGACAAAAACGGACCACTCGTTCAGTTACTTTGGTACCGGTGGGCTGGGCAAGGACGATGACATGTCGCAGGTGCAACGCTGCACCGCCCTCCTCTGCTGACAACGCAGGCCAACGGCAGCAAGGCGGGGGCAGAGCGGGCAGGGAGCGGCGGTGCAAGCGTAGGACGTGATGGCGAGCGAGCGATTGCCGCGCGATCGCGAGCAAGCGAACGGGTGCGGGTGGTGCAGTTCAAGGGCAGCACGGGCAACGGGGGGCGGGGCGGGGGTGGTGACCACGCACCGTCGAGCCGGTGGACGGTCCAGTTGTTGTTGAGGGCGGGGTTGCCGGGCGGCAGCCGGAAACCGAAGGGGCTGCCGTTGAAGTCTTCGTCGGCGTCCCTGGCGGTGACGTTGACCGCGGCGCCGCCCGGCACGCCGCACGCGGTGGCCTCGTCGGGCCAGACGACCGGAGCGTTGTCGTTGATGTCCGACAGCCGCAGCGCCAGCGTCCCCGTGCCGCTCGCGACGGGGCTGCCTGCTCCCGCCGGCACGCGGAGACGACAGAGACCCCCCGGCACTCGTCAGCGGCCTTCTACAAAGCGCCGTCGGGTGAGGCGAAGCGCCGTCGTGCGTGCGAGCGGCACCTGCGAAGGCCGGCACGGCACGCGGTGGGGAGGGGGGGGCAGCTCTCACCGTCATCCGTGGCCAGGAAGGTGGCCGTGTAGGTGTTGGCGTGCACCAGGGCGGCCGCCTCGCGGTCAAGCACCACGGCGGTGGTCACCTGGCCGCTCACGGGGTCGATGTCCAGCCAGTCGCCCGGCACCCAAAGCTTCGTGTAGCTGCACGCGGCACCGATCGCGCAGCCACACGCACGCACAGGTGAGGCGCGTGCACCTGAGTCTCGCACAGGTCAACAGAATTGAGTCGCACACAGAGAGGTGAGTCGCTCGGCCGAACAGAATTCACACAGCCGATTCACACAGCTGAGTGTCACACAGCCGAACAGAGAGTGAGTCGCACACAAGAGGTGAGTCGCTCGGCCGAACAGAATTCACACAGTCGATTCACACAGCTGAGTGTCACACAGCCGAACAGAGAGTGAGTCGCACACAAGAGGTGAGTCGCTCGGCTGAACAGAGTTCACACAGGCGATTCACACAGCTGAGTGTCACACAGCCGAACAGAGAGTGAGTCGCACACACACACAGACACGGAGGGTGGGAGGATGGGTTGGCTGGCCGGGGCGGCGACGGGAGCGGACGGGAGTGGACGGTTGGGAAACAGTGGCGGCTCCTGCAAAATCTCTCAGGGGGGGGCAAATGTCTGGATGATTGATAAGGATAAGGTCCACCCATGCAATGGATAAATTAACAGCTTAAGCATGTAAAGGCAACTTCACTTCTTTATTAATATTAATGAAAAATAAAGTGACTCTTACAATACATCTTGTTTGTTTCTATACTCACTATTAATACAATCCACTCAAGTTTCTTTTGTTAAAGATTCCACTAGGTGGCGACAAATTATATTGTTGGATGAAACGTGCTTACGTATGATGACGTAAGCACGTTAGTGCGAGCCCTCCCGGAAGCCGTAGAGAATGCATTGCAGCGCCCCCGTTCGAAAAAAAACATCTTTGAATGTAAGTCTATGGGAACACTCGGGGCGATTCTCAGCCGGAGTGAAATCGCCCAAAAAGAGGCGGTACTCCACAGAACGTGACATGACGCTGATTGGACTATATCCAGAGGCACAGTGACGGCTAGCGTGACTCTGTGGTTGAATGACATTGGTGGTGCGTCACCCAATCGCCCTAATGAAGAAACCGCCCCTGCTGGGAAGGCCTCACCGCACGGCCTGCCTCTGCGCCGTGTCGGGGTCGCGGGCCACCAGGGTGGTCACGCGCTGGCCCACGGGGAGGCCCTCGGGAAGCTTCACCTCGCTCAGCAGCGGCTCGAACACCGGCCCCTCGTTCTCATCTTCCACCGTCACCTACCGGGGGGCGGGGGGGGCGAGGGGCTGTTAGCGAGCGCCTGTTAAGGTAGTGGGGGGGGGGGGGGCACGGTGCGGGCGGTCGTGCGGGAGGTGGTGTGGCCGTCACGAGAGATCCCCGCGTGTCGCCCTGACAGACTGTTGGGGGGACGAGTGCTGCGAGCGAGCAGCACCTGTACGAAGGTCGGGGGGGCGGGTGGCCGGCACTGCGCCCGGCCGACCTTTGTCAACACCCGGTGGCTATGCTCACACACCGCACCAGGTACTCATTTCAGGCTGAGATGACCTAGGGGGAGGCCCAGGACCGATTGCGATAGAAAGGTCTACTGGACTTGAAACAAGTTAAATATCGGGGCGTTTGAGTTATTCGCTCTCATTGGCCCGAGGAAATTATCAATAATAAATGGGTATTCACAATCAACATTTTTGGGTTTAGATCACCGCGTTATTTATAAATGTGTCGTAACCCTCCACCACCCGACACGGCCAATCGGTTTAAAAAGTGTCACGTTGACAAAAGACAAATTAGTTCACTGCTTTAGCCCCCACCGGTGTGTTGAAGCCACAACATTTACAATTTGAGTTAACGATGACGTCACCCTGCTGCTGCTGCTGCTCTATATAAGAACGGGAGACACAGCAGAGCCCCTCAACATTCTGGCGAATTGCGCGATGATGATGCTGGATGCAATTACCAGCGAAACGTCACAGCGCTACTCAAATTGTAAACGTTGTGGCTTCAACACACCGGTGTGGGGGCTAAAGCAGTGAACTATTTTGTCTTTTGTCAACGTGACACGTTTTTACTGATTGGCCGTGTCGGGTGGTGGAGGGTTACGACACATTTATAAATAACGCGGCGATCTAAACCCAAACACGTTGATCGTGAATAATATTGGTCGCGAAAGCCTGCTACGTGTTAGACTAATAAATGGGTACGACTAAAGTTTTGCTGTCTGAGGTGGTGTCAGTTTCTGCGCTGGTGCGAGGACTAAACATCTGGGCCGCAAAGTGACGGGCACTCACGGTGACGGTGGCGGTGCTCGCCGGTCCGAACTGCGCGCTCTCAAGCGAAACCTCGTTCTCCGCGGCGACGACGAGCTTGTACACCGACGAGGTCTCAAAGTCCAGGGGCTGCGGTCGTACACACACCACGCAAACGTTACCCTCCCAACAATCAAACGCTGCGTCATCGCCACCAACATCGCCACGACCGCTGCACAGTCACCAGCAACGCCAGTCACGTGACAGCCACCGTCGCCACCACCACCACCACCACCACCGTCCCCACGTCATAACCGCCGTCACCCATCGGCAACATCACCACGAAGTTCGCCTTGCCACCTCCCCATCACTATCATCGTCATCTTCTTATAGATTTGAAGCTTTCGTGACTGCAATGATTCATATTCTTAGGTTTTTTCGGTAAAGTCACCGTGTAGGTAAAAACATAAAAAAGTAAAATAAAATAAAAATCACGACGTTTCGGAGGCAACACAAGCTTCCGTCTTCAGGTGGTACCGTCACAGCCACGACAGCTGTATCAAGTAAATGAGAGATTGCAGGAGCTACCACTCCGTTTATATAATGGTTGGAGAAGGTGGTGGGGCAAGGGCCGCATACTTTTTATTAATATGGTAAGTATGCGGCCCTTGCCCCACCACTTTCTCCAACCATTATATAAACGGAGTGGTAGCTCCTGCAATCTCTCATTTACTTGATACGGCTGTCGTGGCTGTGACGGTTCCACCTGAAGACGGAAGCTTGTGTTGCCTCCGAAACGTCGTGATTTTTTTATTTTACTTTTTAATGTTTTTTACCTACCTGGTGACTTTACCGAAAAAACCTAAGAATATCATCATCATCATCGTCATCACGCGACCATCACCACCATCGCCATGTCAACCTCGCTTCACCATCAGCCACCCCATTCACCATCACAACCCTGTCAACGCATCACCACCACCACGCCACCTCTCCCCCATCGCCACCCAATCAACAACATTGCGACGCCACTCCCATCACCATTATCACCGCATCACCCTCCCCCGCCACCACGACCATTACCATCACTACCCCCATCATCGCCACCACTACTCCATCATCATCACCATCACCACTGCCCCATTACCACCTCATATTATCACCACCACCACCACCACCACTACCCCATCATCATCCTCATCACCTACGTTACCCCATCACCATGACCACCATATCATCACCACCACGACCTCACCATCACCACTGTCACTACCCGACCACCATCACCACCATATCATCACCACCACGACCTCACCATCACCACTGTCACTACCCGACCACCATCACCGTCTCCGCCACGGCAGTGTGTGCGACAGACCCCCCCCTCCCCCCACCACCGCGCCCCTAACCTTGACGACGTAGAGCCTGCCGTCGTTGGTGCGGGGGTCGGTCTCCACGGCGAAGTTCTTGCCGGGGTCCCCGCCGCGCACCACGTAGCGGGCCCGCCACGCCGGCGTGCCGGGCTCGTCCGTGTCCGTCACCGTCAGCGTCGTCACCGTCACGTTCACCGCGTTCTCGCGCGCCGTGCCGCGGAACTGTGACGGAGACGGTGACGGGGGGGGGGGCGTCGTCAGGTCATTGTTCCGCTAGCCTCAAAAATATAATAAATATTTATATTCTTAGGTTTTTTCGGTAAAGTCACCGTGTCGGTAAAAACATTAAAAAGTAAAATAAAATAAAAAAATCACGACGTTTCGGAGGCAACACACAAACGTCGTGATTTTTATTTTATTTTACTTTTTAATGTTTTTACCTACAAGGTGACTTTACCGAAAAAACCTAAGAATATGAAGCATTGCAGTCACGAAAGCTTCAAATCTAGAATAAATATTTGACCAGGTAAGGCCCCACACGGAGCTATGTGTGGTGGCACGGTGAGTGTGGTGGCACGGTGCGTGTGGTGGCACGGTGAGTGTGGTGGCGCGGTGAGTGTGGTGGCACGGTGCGTGTGGTGGCACGGTGCGTGTGGTGGCACGGTGAGTGTGGTGGCGCGGTGAGTGTGGTGGCACGGTGCGTGTGGTGGCACGGTGAGCGTGGTGGCGCGGTGAGCGTGGTGGCACGGTGAGTGTGGTGGCACGGTGAGTGTGGTGGCGCGGTGCGTACGGTTATGCCCGTAAACTCGGGGGGATTGTCGTTTTTGTCGGCGACGGTGACGATGGCGGTGGCCATGTTCTTGAGGCCGATGTCCGGGTCACCCTCCATGTCCGAGGCCTGCACCACCAGCATGTACTGCGGCGTTCGCTACATCGACGGGGCACACAGACACACCCCTTAAAGATCAACAAACGAGGACAAGGATTCCTCGTGTAGCCTCAACAGAACTTTGTTGGGGCAAGCGCCGTTAAGCGAGCGGCAACTGCGGAAGGCCGGCACGTCGCACGAGGAGGAGGCGGGTGGCCAGCACCACGCCCGGCCGCCTTTGTCTCCCCAGTGGGGATGTTTGCACGCTGCAGCAGCTACTCGTTTGAGGCCGAGTCGACCGTCACCAGTGTCGAATCGAACTCGGGTGCCCGGGTTCGTAGCGGAGCGCGCTGGCCGCGACACCGTCGCTTCCGATACGCGCGGCACACAACATTAAGAAGCCATATTCTTAGGTTTTTTCAGTAAAGTCACGTGACTTTACCGAAAAAACCTAAGCATATGAAACCTTGCAGTCACGAAAGCTTAAAATCTAGAACTGATCAATGATGAATAATAAAATGTATATAATATACTCTTTGGTTCTTTAGAAAACAAAATAAGAATAATGTCACGACGTTTCGATCCCAACACAAGCGGTCATCCTCGGGTGGAAAAAATAATAATTCAGCAGTGGAACTGCAGAACCTTTCATTTTTAAATATTGGTAATTTTCTACCCACGTGACTTTACCGAATGAACCAAAGAGTATGGATTCCTGCAGCCACGGAAGCTTCAAATCACGATTGTAAAAACCGTCACTTTTTCAAATTGTCTTGCTGTGGATTTCGCACCTGATGACGATTGCTGCTTGTGTTGCAGTCGAAACGTCGTGAGAATTTACATTGTTTAATATTTATATTATTTATATTATTATTTCCCTTCTACATGACTTTACCGAAAGAACCAAGAAGATGAATCCCCGCAGTCACGAAAGCTTTAGAATTAAGAAGCCACTGCAGCTGAAAACTCGTTTCTTCAGATCCGCTTTTCGTGTTAAGCCTGTCGCCCTTCCCTCGCACCTCCGTTCAGCGCGGTCGTCTACGACGTACGGTGCGCGACAGACGCTCAACGTACGTGCATATACACACCGACAACACGAGTGTAACACCGTACACACAACCCCAGAGATTAGCCACCACCCCCCGGACCGACATCGGCCAATCGGCGGCGGTTACCGCGGGACAACGACCCACCTCGCGGTCCAGCCCGGCGGCGATGGTGCTGATGACGCCTGTGGTGTTGTCGATGGTGAACAGGCGGTCCACGGGCACCTTGGGAATCTGCGACAAGATCCTGTAGCGGATCATGCCGTTGGCCGATAAGGCGTCGTCCTTGTCACTCGCCGTTACCGTCATCACTGGCGTGCCTGCCGGGGGAGGGAGGGCAGGGAGGGATGCGTGGACATGGTGACTCTAAAGAACAAACATTATATTCACTCCATCTCTTCTCTAGCCCGTGCCGCGCCCGTTTAGCCCCCTCGATCCGGCCAAACAAAAGCTGTTTCGGCATGCGGTAACTGGGCATGCGGGCTACATGACCCAGCCATATGCCGGAGGAGCTCACGGATGGGACTTTGTCCAGATCTTTCAAGGATACGTGAGCTCCTCACACAATCCAGCCTGGTCAAACCCAGGATGAATCGTAGGCAGGCAAGCCTAAATGTTTCCAACCGGCGAAGATGTTCCATTAGGGGGGTCCACGTTTCGCAAGCGTAGAGAAGGGAGGGAATGACTGTGTCCGAGAAGACCTGAAGCTTCGTGCGGCGCAACAGACCAGGTAGCTACCATACAGCGTTACGCAACCGATGAAAAGATAATGCCGCTCGACTGATTCAGAGCGAGACCTCTGCTGTCAAACCGGAGCTGGTCATGAGCACATTGCCCAGGTATGGGTAAGCTCTCCACTCTCTCCACAACTGCCCTATCACCAATTGAGAGTTGTGGGAGTGGAGTCAAACCGGAGCTGGTCATGAGCACACTGCCCAGGTATGAGAAACTCTCCACTCTCTCCACAACTGCCCTATCACCAATTGAGAGTTGTGAGAGTGGAGTCAAACCGGAGCTGGTCATGAGCACACTGCCCAGGTATGGTAAGCTCTCCACTCTCTCCACAACTGCCCTATCACCAATTGAGAGTTGTGGGGGTGGAAGTGTCCGTTGTTACAAAACACCCAGGCAGGTGCTGTCACTATCACACCCCCGTCACCGCCGCGCCCGTCTGTGCCCGTCCGCACGCCGCACCTGGTGGGGAGCCCTCATCCACGGAGCCCTGGAACACGGTCGCGTCGAAGTTGGGCCTGTTGTCGTTGAGGTCGATCACTTTAATGAGGAGATCTACGGGATTCTCCACAGGATGCCCGTTCACATCCACCGCGTGGCCCTTCAGCTGCAGCGGGCACGCAACACACACGCAACGCACACGCAACACACACGCAACGCACACGCAACGCACACGCAACGCACACGCAACGCACACGCAACACACACGCAACACACACGCAACGTAGTGGTTCTCTGAGAGTAGTACCTGGACCACCGACGAACCGCGACGGTACTCCTGGAGGTCCGCTGGGCTGCGAAGCCGATTGCAGGTTGATCCGCAAACGTTGACGCCCTTTGTTTCGGACGTTAATATTTTACTCGTGATATTGAAAATTGTAAATGAAATTAGGTAAACCGCCCCGATTGAATTACCCGAACCCCGAGATCTAAATTCTCCGCGAAAAAAAAACAAAACCGTTCTAGCCGCGTTAAGGTTCTTTTAATGTCGCGGTAATATGAATATAATTGAGTAATATTGGTACTTAGAGAATTTAATGTTTTTGCCACCAGGTAGCGGGAGGGGCTTGCATCCCGGAAATGTTGACATTGACCGAGTGGCCCGGGGGACAGGACATTTGAGAACAGGTCCCTGCGGGCTGGGCTGGTAGGAACGAACAAATGAATGGCTATAATAAAATGAAATGGCGGGGGTACGATACGAAGGGAGAGTTTGAGGCCTAGTTCTAGGCTTTAGGCCTAGCTGTAGGCTTTAGGCCGCTGTGAGTTAATTGTTAATTTAAATGTTTTAATTAAAAGCAATCTCAGGGAATTATAAGGGAATGTTACACTTGTTTAGCCAGGAAAGCCTCACTGAGTCTAAAGGTTTTTTAATTAAAAGCTATCTCAGGGAATTATAAGGGAATGTTACACTTGTTTAGCCAGGAAAGCCTCACTGAGTCTAAAGGTTTTTGTAGGGTCCTGCCAAGTGTTTGCAGTAGCGGGGCGATGTTGCTACACCTAATCGGACATCGGACGGACGGACGATATAATCTATTGTAGGCTGGTTCACTTCGTTCCTACCAGTAAAACTCCACAATAGAGGCCTGGACCTCGCTACGCCAACACACACGGGGGGTGTGTGGTGCGTGCGTGCGTGCCTCACCAGATACTCTGCGACGAGCTCGCGGTCCAGGGTCTTGGTGACGGAGAGGCGCCCGGTCACGGAGTCCACGATGAAAACCCCGATGGGGTTCAGGTCGGCGCCAGGCCCCACGATGCTGTAGTGCACTTTCCCGTGCGCGTTCGATTTTATCTGTGGGGGCGCACGTGCGAAGGCGCAGGGGAGGCGGCAGGGGGCGGCGTTACGCTCTGCACCAGCGGTCGAGAACCTGTGGCTCGCGAGCCATATATGGCTCTTCTGGTGACGGCATATGGCTCCCAGACAATTTTGAGTTGAAAAAAAAATACAAAAATCAGTTTGGAACTCCTTTTAAAATACTTGTGATATTGATTAATAATACCGTGTCATTGTTAAGTAAACAGAAATTAGTTTTGAAGATAAATTTCACGGGTCACGGGGCCTCAACGCCTGCACGAAGCTCAACCTCACCACGTCGTACGAACCAGACTACACAAGGCCATCAGCAAAACCACGCGGCACCAGAAGTCGCATTAAAAGTAAGACATTTAATTTATCTTCTTGGTTCTTTCGCTAAAGTCACGTAGAAGGGAAGTAATAAAATAATAAAAATAAAACATAATAAAATAAAATGTTTTATTTTTATTATTTTATTACTTCCCTTCTACGTTACTTTACAGAAAGAACCAAGAAGATGAATCCCTGCAGTCACGAAAGCTTTAAATCGGTATTTAATTTATTATTCGTTAAAAATTACACTATATGGCTCTCAATGAAATATATTTAGAAATATTTGGCTTTTACGGCTCTCCCAGTCAAAAAGGTTCCCGACCCCTGACCTACACGATAGCTACGCTCGAACATCGCGTGGATACATGTACGCAAAGGTACCCCGGATAGCCTTCAACAGACTGCTGGGGCAAGTGCAGTTTGCGAGCAGCAGCAAACATGAAGGCCGGCGTGGCGCGCGAGGGGGTGTGATATGCAGTTACCAACACACCCGGCCGCCTTTGTCTCTCCAGTGGAGACGGTTATACATCGCACCGGGTACTTATTTGAGACCAAGGTTCAGATCACCGTCACTGCGTGTGAGCTGTAAGTGGAAATCAGAGCGTAGTGCGTGCTAACCAATTGGCAACAGCTCCGCCAACATATATACATGCGTACACACACACACACAAACATCGCATGCTGATGTATGGCATGCTAAATACACCACCACAAACCCCAACAACAACCGCCATTCGCCACTAAGTGGCGGTGACGTCACCACGACGCTTGTGCCAGGCCAAGTGCACCTTGAGGCTGCCACGTGAAGTGTCGAACACCCGCTGGCAGGAGGTCACGGGGCAGACCCAGCAGGTGCCACGGGTCGACTGACCGAGATGACCGAGATGACTGGCTGATGCACCACCTGTGCCCCCTACTGTACCAACTTGCTGTGTTTTAGCCACATGCACACACACATTCACCCTTACACTCACCAAACGCATGACATTCACACACTGCCGAAACAGGGGGTTAAACGTAGGCAGCACGGATCGAACCCAGGACCACCTTCCTTGCCGCGAGGTGAGAGCCGCGTCACCACCGCCGAACTGCCACCACCGCCGTTACGACCGCCGCGACAGCGCTAGTCAACTTCAACGCCGGCGGGGGAGGGTCATGGGGGTAGACAGAACCGGCCCTAGACCTTTGGTGGCCCTAAGCAAAATTTGGTTGGAGGCCCCTTTGATGTATAATTTTTTTCACCCACTCGCTAGCAGTGACTCTAGGGGGCCCTCTGCTGGCCACGGGGCCCTTTGCAATCGCAAGGGTCGCTTAGCGGCTGAGCCGGCTCTGGAGGTAGAGGGGGTGAGGGGAGGGAAGAGGGGAGGGGGGAGGCCTTTACCTGAACCAGATGCTTGGGGAAGGGACCGCGGTCGTTTTCGGCGACGCTGATTGCCGGGATGAGCCAGTTGCGCTTCTGCCGGCGCTGCCGCTGGAACAGGACGACGCCGCCCTCTTCCCCCGCAGCGCCGACGACGCCCACCACCTCCACCTCCTCCTCCTCCTGCTGCTGGCGCTCCATCTTTCCCTGCGAGGCAAAGCGGCGGAGGGGCAGGGGCGCGGCGACTCTGTTGGGACAATCTTAATTTTTGGAGCTTTCGTGACTGCAGGAATTATTCTTTGGTTCTTTCGGTAAAGTGACGTGTATAGATAAAATAATAAATTAAATAGCATACGACGTTTCGATTGCAACACAAGCAATCGTCGTCAGGTATAATGAAATAGCGACATAGAATCTAACCATAAAACTATAGACAGACATATAAGCAGACAGACATCACCAAGATACACAGAGAGAGAGCAACACAGGCACAGAGAGGGGTGATCGTCTCTGTGGCGAGGCCTTAAATAGACAGAGGGGGGCGGAGGCAGAGAGAGGGAGGGGGTAGGGAAAACATTTACATGTCAATGAGTAGGATTGTAAACATTAGTTTTATGACGTCATAATTGAGGGGGGGAGGTCTGACTTTTTGTGACGTCATGTGACGAGGGGGGGGGGCAGAGCTTTGTGACGTCATAATTGAGAGAGGGGGGGTCTGACTTTTTGTGACGTCATGTCACGAGGGGGGGGGCAGAGCTTTATGACGTCATAATTGAGAGGGGGGGGCTGACTTTTGTGACGTCATGTCACGAGGGGGGGGGGGGCAGAGCTTTATGACGTCATAATTGAGAGGGGGGGTCTGACTTTTGTGACGTCATGTCACGAGGGGGGCAGTTTTATGACGTCATAATTGAGGGGGGGGTCTGACTTTTTGTGACGTCATGTGACGAGGGGGGCAGAGCTTTATGACGTCATAATTGAGAGGGGGGGGAGGTCTGACTTTTTGTGACGTCATGTGACGAGGGGGGGCAGAGTTTTATGACGTCATAATTGAGAGGGGGAGGTCTGACTTTTTGTGACGTCATGTGACGAGGGGGGGCAGAGCTTTATGACGTCATAATTGAGGGGGGGGGTCTGACTTTTTGTGACGTCATGTGACGAGGGGGGGCAGACTTTTATGACGTCATAATTGAGAGGTGGGAGGTCTGACTTTTGTGACGTCATGTGACGAGGGGGGGCAGAGCTTTATGACGTCATAATTGAGAGGGGGAGGTCTGACTTTTTGTGACGTCATGTGACAAGGGGGGGCAGAGCTTTATGACGTCATAATTGAGGGGGGGGAGGTCTGACTTTTTGTGACGTCATGTGACAAGGGGGGGGGCAGAGTTTTATGACGTCATAATTGAGAGGGGGGGAGGTCTGACTTTTGTGACGTCATGTCACGAGGGGGGGTGTCAAAAATCGCGTGACGTCATTTATGGACGGCCCCATAGGCAGCAAAAGGGGACGAGGGGGATGCGTGGAGAGCGAGCGGGCGCTTCTAAGGGGGTGGGTTGCTGACGAACGATCTTGAAAAGGGGATGAAGGGGATAAGGATGCGAGATTTGAAGCTTTCGTGACTGCAAGGACTCATACTCTTTGCTGTTTTCGGTAAAGTTACCGTCTAGGTGAAACATTAAAGTTAATAAAAGTAAAATAGAATAAAAATTAATAAAAAATAAAATAAAAATCACGACGTTTCGGATGACGGAGGCTTGTGTTGCCGCCGAAACGTCGTGATTTTTTATTATATTTTAATTAATTTTAATGTTTTACCTACGCGGTGACTTTACCGAAAGCACCTGAGAGTATGAGATTAATAAAATAAAATTAATAAAAGTAAAATAAAATAAAAATCACGACGTTTCGGAGGCAACACAAGCTTCCGTCATCCGAAACGTCGTGATTTTTATTTATTTTTATTAACTTTAATATTTTACCAACGTGACTTTACCGAAAATAAAAATCACGACGTTTCGGAAGCTTTTTTTTCCTCCTAAACGTCGTAATTTTTATTTTATTTTATTAACTTTAATATTTCACCTACACGGTGCCTCAGAGTGAGGGGGTGATGATGCGTTGGGGGGTAAGAGGCCCCGTTACCTGACACTTGCTGCTCTGTTCCTCGCCTCTCCCTGTGTGCAGCAGCAGCAGACTTAGTAGTAGCAGTAGTCCCCTCATTTTGGGGGTTCACTTTTCGCGGCGGGGGGTCCCTGAATCACCTCAGGATCACCTCAGAGAAGGGAGCTCTCCCGTCTCAGCAGCGATGGAGGCTGCTGCTGTTGCTGCTGCTGCAAGGCTCCCTGATTGTTGTTGTTGTTGTGGGCGGTGGTGGCGAGGGGGTTGTTCCCTGGTCTCGCGAAGGGATCTCTGTGTGTCTGCGAGGGGGTCTAAGGGGGTCTAAGGGGGTCCCTCGTGTGTCTCTAGGGGACTCCTCTCAGCGACTGCGTCCGCAGGGGAAATGGCGCGAAGCTGAGAGAGGGTGGGGGGAGGGGCAGCGCATGATGACGTCACTTCCGGTGTGACCAGGGGGATAAAGGGGAGGGGCAGTACCTGGGTGACGTCACTTCCCGTGTGACCAGGGGAGGGTGGGGGGAGGGGCAGTACCTGGGTGACGTCACTTCCCGTGTGACCAGGGGAGGGTGGGGGGAGGGGCAGCACCTGGTGACGTCACTTCCCGTGTGACCAGGGGAGGGTGGGGGGAGGGGCAGCACCTGGTGACGTCACTTCCTGTGTGACCAGGGGAGGGTGGGGGGAGGGGCAGCACCTGGTGACGTCACTTCCCGTGTGACCAGGGGAGGGTGGGGGGAGGGGCAGCACCTGGTGACGTCACTTCCCGTGTGACCAGGGGAGGGTGGGGGGAGGGGCAGCACCTGGGTGACGTCACGTCCGGTGTGACGAATGGCACCGCTGATTCGCTGCGGGGGGATAAAGGGGAGGGGCATCACCTGGGGTGACGTCACCTCACCGCTGATTCGCTGCGGGGGAGGGGGGAGAAAGGGGGAGGGGCAGCCCCTGGGGTGACGTCACTTCCCGTGTGACCAGGGGAGGGGGGATAAAGGGGGAGGGGCAGCACCTGGGGTGACGTCACTTCCCGTGTGACCAGGGGAGCGGGATAAAGGGGGAGGGGCAACACCTGGGGTGACGTCACTTCCCGTGTGACCAGGGGAGGGGGGATGAAGGGGGAGGGGCAGCACCTGGGTGACGTCACTTCCCGTGTGACCAGGGGAGGGGGGGATGAAGGGGGAGGAGCAGCACCTGGGTGACGTCACTTCCCGTGTGACCAGGGGAGGGGGGATAAGGGGGAGGGGCAGCCCATGGGGTGACGTCACTTCCCGTGTGACCAGGGGAGGGGGGGTAAAGGGGGAGGGGCTGCACCTGGGTGACGTCACCTCACCGCTGATTCGCTGCGGGGGAGGGGGGATAAAGGGGGGTGGGGGGGGTTGAGTGTGTTGAGTGTGTGTTGAGTGTGTGTGTGTTGAGTGTGTGTGTGTTGAGTGTGTGTGTGTGTTGAGTGTGTGTGTGTTGAGTGTGTGTTGAGTGTGTGTGTGTTGAGTGTGTGTGTTGAGTGTGTTGAGTGTGTGAGTGTTGAGTGAGTGTGTGTTGAGTGTGTGAGTGTTGAGTGTGTGTGTGTTGAGTGTGTGTTGAGTGTGTGTGTGTTGAGTGTGTGTTGAGTGTGTTGAATGTGTGAGTGTTGAGTGTGTGTGTGTTGAGTGTGTGTTGAGTGTGTGTGTGTTGAGTGTGTGTGTGTTAAGACTCACAAAGATACGCACGATCGCTCTACACGTACCCCCAACAGCGAGTACAATTTCAAGCAACAAAGAGAATTAGCGCGCGAGAATCATCGGCGCGACGATTGCGTCGTCAAGTAGCGACCCGCGGCTTGTCCGCTGGTCGCCGTTCCTCACTCTTGTCTTGGTTCCCAGCTGGTGCTGGCTGGTGCGTGTGGGTCAAACCCACGGCGCTCTCCCCTGCCGGATGAGCACAGTCGGCACGACGCTTGTCTTTCAAGGTCCTCGACAGCGCTCGCCGCTTGTCCGCTGGCAGCTGACACCCTTGCTCGGTGGCGCTGCTGGTGGCGCTCTCTCTCCGACTGCCGAGATAGATTTTAGTTTCATCGAGAGCAGTGTACCCAAACGTGGCATTGCAGGAGGGTGAAGTCAGCGTGGAGAGAATACGGCCGATTAGAACATTGTAAACTTGCTGAGAATGAGCTTAAGCATGTTTTAATTAAGGGGGAATTGAACGGACTTGTCGTCGTCGCTGTCGTCGTCGCTGCTCTTGTCGCTCCCGCTTTCGCCCGATCACTGCGTGGCCAGGCAGTAGTTGGCTGTCGCGGTCGATGCCGTCGGTGCAACGTAGGACAAGGTCGCGTCTGGGACGGGTCGTGCGGCGGTGTGGTCGTGAGAGGGGGGGGCCCCGAGTGGTGACGTGAACTCGACAGCAACCAAGGGGGAAGACGGTGCCTCCTGCCATCACCTCGTTCTACGACTGAGCGTGTGTGTGCGACGCACGCCACACGCAAGCCTCGAAGCGAGAGAACGAAGCAAAGATGCACGACACTACATTTCGTGTGTCACTAGTTAACAGGTCCCTGCGGGCTGGGCTGGTAGGAACGAACAAATGAATGGCTATATTAAAATGAAATGGCGGGGGTACGATACGAAGGGAGAGTTTGAGGCCTAGTTCTAGGCTTTAGGCCTAGCTGTAGGCTTTAGGCCGCTGTGAGTTAATTGTTAATTTAAATGTTTTAATTAAAAACTATCTCAGGGAATTATAAGGGAATGTTACACTTGTTTAGCCAGGAAAGCCTCACTGAGTCTAAAGGTTTTTGTAGGGTCCTGCCAAGTGTTTGCAGTAGGGGGCGATGTTGCTACACCTAATCGGACATCGGACGGACGGACGGACGATATAATCTATTGTAGGCTGGTTCACTTCGTTCCTACCAGTAAAAACCCACCTGTAGTGTCGTCGGGATGAGGACGGCGAGACGGTCATCCCTCCCACAGCTCCAGGACTCCGGCTACGAAGCCCGTGGCGGCTGTCGGGCAGCGGAGGAGCCGCCGCCGCCGATCGGCGGGACGGCCGCCACGCGCAAAACTTGCGGGGCGAGTGGCTACGCGTCCGCGAGGGGAGAGCGGCTGGGCGTCGACAGGTCGCATGCACCCCAGGTGCGTGCGACGGTGAAATTTTCGCTTGCAACTTTGATCGGCTAGCTGAGACTAGGCCGCTGTGGACTTGGATGGGGTCTTAGATGGCTTGTTATCTTACATGTAGAAAGCTAATGGGTCAGTGACGTCAGCCGCACTGTAGGTTCTGGTGTCAAGGACACAGGCCTGCATTCACTGCTTCATTGCTATAGTCCAACAGATGTTCTTGCTTGGAGCCGGCGTGAATCCACGATGTTGTCTGGATGCACAGATGCCAGAACAGCATGTTGGCAATTACAAGCCCATAGGCTGCGCAGAAGTCTAACGGCCTGCTACCGTTGGTATTGAGTTGATCCGGCCCATGCCTTCCAATCACTCCAGACCAGGTGCCAGCATCATGAGCAACTCGGGCATTGAAGTTACCCAACAGGATGACTCTATCCCGAGGGGCCACTTTTAGCTAACACCTGTGACAGGAGGTTATAGAAGGAATCTGAATCCTCGGGCTTGCTTGCATCCCTCCACTGATGTTCATCTTCGGTTGGGGGCGTAAGCAGCCAACACCACCACCACCATTTCCTGCCTCCTGTTGATGGGGAGTCGAGCCCAAAGTAGCCTGGGGCTTACAGCTTCCAACACCTCGCCGCCACCTTCCCACGCCCCCGTTCATTATTTTGTTCAGAATAAGAGCCGCTTCTTGTTGTTTGGCAGTCTCCTGTCCCGAGTGGAGGACTCTGCACCCCTCATGATGATTGGAGTCCAGAGCCGGTCCACTGGATCTCCTGAATGCCACAGAGATCCAGGTGGTACCGCTCCAGCTCTGTACAGAGTGGCAGCCTCTCCCCCACGTGGCCACTCTCAGGGTAAGGATTCAGGCCTTGCTCACCACAATTGTATCGTCTGCCATCACAACCATCTTTCTTCATTATTGACAACTTGCAGCTCGGCACACGGCAGATGCCTGCGCAGCGCGACTCACGACCTCCTCTCGATACCAAGATCCAGGATGGTCACCGTGTCTACGCGCCGCTTCTCGGTGGCAGCCCCAACAGTCTGGAACGATATCATTCCTCTGCACATTCGCAGCATCACCTCAATCGCCTCCTTCAAGAGACACTTAAAAACTCACCTCTACAATCACGTGCTTTTGAGCGACCCTGAGCTTGGCTCCGCGCCTCTGAGTTGCGGCCACTACGTCTGCAAATTTGTGCGCGTTACAAATTGTACTATTATTATTATTAACAGCACACACCTGTATTTGAATTGCAAGCAACTTTAATGAACACAATGCAACCCAAACAACCGTTCGTTTGAATTCCAAATCGTGTCCATAAACACACCGCTGGTCATTTGAAACCGAGTCGGCGCTTAGAGGAGGGTGGTGGCCCAGGACCGGTTCAGACAATCATCACCATCGTTGTTGGCCAGGAGCGGGAATCAAACTGGGGTCTCTGCCGTGTTGCTAGTGCAGTGTAGCCCGAATCGCTGTGCCGCTCGCTCTCTCCTCCCCCCCCCTGCAAACATCATCTATCAGCGGTCATCGATGCAACGACAAGCCGGGCTCTTGGCGCTCTCTCTCCCTCCCCCTCTGTCCACCCACCTTCGCCCCCCGTTCCCAATACCCAGCACCCTATCCACCACTCCCACCAAGCGGTTCTCTCTCGCCATATGCCGCAGCATTTGCATTAACCGTCCCCTCCCTCCCCCCTCTCCCCCTTCTCTCCTCCCGCCCCCCTCCCCCATCTCTCTTTGCCGTCTGTCTCTCTCCGCGACTCCTCTGTCTCTCGCGACCACCTCCCCCTCCGCCCTCCAGTCTCGACCCCTCCCGGGCTCCGCCACTCTCCACGCTCTGTCCAAGAATTGCCTAACCCTCTCGATCGCCACTTCTACCTCTCTGCCGCCTCTTAACCTTCCAGCCCCCTCCACGCCCCTGCGTGCCACCTCTCTCTCACCTCTTCCGTCCACCTCTCTCTCTCTCTCCTCCTTCCACGCCGCTCTCTCTCCCACCTTAGCATATATTCCGGTCTCTCTCTTATCTGCCGCTCTCTACCCTGGCCACCGACTGCTCTGACTCTGTCTGCCTCCGCTCTTTCCCTCCCTGCTTCCCAATCTGCCCCTCTGTCATATCTCCTTCGTGCCCCCTCTCGCTCCCACCTCAGCATCTCTCCCGCTCTCTCTATTATCTGCCGCTCTCCACCCGGGCCATTGGCCCCTCTGACAATGTCGGCCTCCGCTCTTCCCCTGTCTGTCGGCCTTCGCACCTCTCCCTCTGCCCTCAGTCGAGCCCCCTCCATGTCCTGCCTCTGTACTCCCCGAACCGCCTCTCCCGCTCCCCTCTGCCTGGCCGGGTCCCTCTCCCCCCGCCTCTCTCCCTCTACCCCCCGTCCACCCCTCTCGCCCTCCCTCGCCCGCACCTCCCTCTCTTGTCCCTCCCGGTTCACGTTCTCCCTCGCTCCCAAAGCCCGGCCCGCGTCCCCTCGTTCCCTGCACCCGTCTCTCTCTCCCCTCCATCGAGCAAGCTCTCCTCGAGCCCACCGCTCCTCCTCCTGACCCATGACCCCCTCTTCCAACCGTCGGCCTCCTTCCGCCCCTTCCCTCCCCCGCATCTCCCGCTCTCTTACCGTCCGCCGCCCCCGCTCCACATTCTCGCTCAGTCTCCACGGCCTCTCTCCACCCTCTCCACCGCCCCTCGCAATTCTGGCCATCTCTCTCACTGCCCTCTGTCTCACGAGCTCTCTCATCTCACCCCATCCATCTCCCCCTCGTCTATCCCCCTCACCCCTTGGTCCTCTCTGTCCTCCCCCATCCATCCCTCTCCTCTCTCTCTCCATCGCGGCACTCCGATTGCGCTCCTCTTCCTGGCCCCGCCCGCAGCGTCTTGCCGGGGGCAGTTATGCGCCACTCACACCTGTGCCGTGACAATCACCGCCGTCAACACCGGCATCAACAACCGCCGTTTTCCAATAAGTGACAACGGTGACATCGCCATGGCGCCTGTGCCAGGTATACTTTGAGGCCACGTGAAGTGTCAAAGGCTCACTGGCAGGAGGAAGTCGAGTGACCTATGGGTTCACTGATGGATGGCTCCTTCTTGGTTCTTTCGGTAAAGTCACGTGACTTTACCGAAAGAACCAAGAAGATGAATCCCTGCAGTCACGAAAGCTTTACATCGAAATTTGATGGATGGCGATCAATTAGAAATCACGTAACCCCGAGTCTCACCTGTGAGTGCCACCGCCTCAGGCTGCTGTGGATGCCCCCAGGGCTCAAAAGCTCCGTGACTCCTGTGTGGCGATACAAAGACAAAGGTCCCCTGTGTAGCCTCAACAGACTGTTGGGGCAAGCGTTGCTAGCAAGTAGCAGCACCACCTATGAAGGCTGTAACGGTACACGAGGGGGTGGGTGGCCAGCACCACGCACACGCGTGGCACGCACACACTCCTTCAGTCACGTGACTAAGGGTGACGCGTTGCCCGTCTCCCGAGGTGACCTCATGGCTCTCTCGTGTCTCTCTCTCCTCGACACGTAGATTCATTGTTTTTCTTATTCTTACCTATAAACGTCATTTTTTGTCTGTCTGTGTCTCTGTGTCTGTGGACGCAATTTGCGACGAATTTAACTCACAAACTGCGGGGTTTACGTTTCAAAAGAAGTACTCAGATACCACGCGATAAGCCCCGTGGTGAGCCAGTGCTATTCACATTTCCAATCTGTCAACTTTAAAGTAGTTAAATTAACAACTTATTACTAGTCTATACGTATAAAAGGGAAATGTGTGTCGGTTCAAAACGTTTAGCATACTTCCCGACATGCAACAAACTTGAAATTTGGTATGTGGATAGCTTCCAGACTGTACACAATGCTAAAAGTATAAAAATAGACTTTTGTATTTTGGGGGGGCGGGCGCAATAATGGATATATTTTACGCGACAAGTGAGCGGTGACGTCACATCTGTCATGTCACCCGCATGCGGCAGCGTCACTTAGTGTGCCTGCTGACGTCACGCATCCCCCCACCCCCAAACCCTGCGCGTAGGCCGTGAATTAGTCCGAGACAAGAATTCAAGTCCCGGGCGAAGGCGGGTAGTAAAGCTCGTCTATAGATATAAAAAAGGAAAAATTTGTGAATGTGTGTGTCTGTTCGAAATGTTTAGCATACTTCCCGACATGCAACAAACTTGAAATTTGGCACGTGGGTAGCTTCCAGACTGTACACAATGCAAAAAGTATAAAAATAGACTTTTGTATTTTGGGGGTTAGGGCACAATAATGGATATATTTTGCACGACAAGTGAGCGGTGACGTCACATCGGTGATGTCACCCACATGCGGCAGCGTCACGCAGTGTGCCTGCTGACGTCACGCCGTGTGTCCTGCACAAATGAGCGGCTGGTGGGTCGGGGGGGGAACAATGGATACAATATACTCGGCAAAGTCACGTAGAAGGGAAGTATGCTGGATTCCTCTTGATATGCAAATTCTTTTGTCAAGGCGCCCCCTTTCCACCCCCCCCTTCCAACCCAGCTTAGATACATGCTCCAAGCTCGTGTGCTGTTTCATTCAGACGCTGTCGCCTCGACAGACCTGGTTTCACCTGAGGACGGCTGCTTGCGTTGTGGCCGAAACGTCGTGAGAATGATTTTATTATGTTTTATTATTTTCTTATTTCCATTCTACGTGACTTTACCGACAGACCTGTTCTTCACCTGAGGACGGCTACTTGCGTTGTGGCCAAAACGTCGTGAGAATTGTTTTATTTTTATTATTTTATTACTTCCCTTCTACGTGGTGACTTTACCGAAAGAACCAAGAAGATGAATCCCTGCAGTCACGAAAGCTTTAAATCGAAAAATATGCTAGGCTACAAACTTTACATTTGCCACGAGGCTAGCGTCCGTACGGTACACAATGTAAAAAGTATAAAAATAAACTTTTTTATTTGGGGGGCGGGGGGGAAAATAATGGATATCATATATCGCACAAGTGAGCGGTGACGTCACGTCTGTGACGTCACCCGCAATGCGGCAGCGTCATGCAGTGTGCCTGCTGACGTCACGCATCCCCACCCCCCACCCTCCTCGTAGGCCGTGAATTAGTCCAAGACAAGAATTCAAGTCCCGGGCGAAGCCGGGTAGTAAAGCTCGTCTATGTATATAACAAGTATAACCCGTAAAAACAAAGTTTTTCACTATAAATCCTTTATATGCGTGGCGGCTAGAGTCCTCTCTCTTCCTCTGGCTTGAGATGGCTGCCACCTATGGGTCAGATGATTGCATTGCACCATTAAGCAATTGGTAATTACATATAATTAATTTTTTCCTAAAAAGTGTAAAATTTTGGAATTTTTTTTCACGAAAATTAATTGTCACGCACAACGAGTCGGTGTGGAAAATGTCAGCTCGATTGGATCACGGGAAGTGGGTTAAAAAACGAGCGAAAGATTTGCACGGTCCTAAGCAAGCAAGCGAACTTAATATAAAGGATTTAAAAAAGGGAAATTTGTGAATATGTGTGTGTGTTCGAAATGTTTAGCATACTTCCCGACATGCAACAAACTTGAAATTTGGCACGTGGGTAGCTTCCAGACTGTACACGATGCAAAAAGTATAAACATAGACTTTTGTATTTTTGGGGGGGGGGAGGGGTAACAATTTTACTGCACTTGAAAATTTCAACCAACGCTGCTGCTAAATGCAACGAGACCACACGAGGTCACTATTAGTTATCGATTTAAAGCTTCTTTCGTGACTGCAGGGATCCATCTTCTTGGTTCTTTCGGTAAAGTCACGTAGAAGGGAAGTAATAAAATAATAAAAATATAACAATAATAAAATAAAATAATTCTCACGACGTTTCGGCTACAACGCAAGCAGCCGTCTTCAGGTGAAGAATGAAGACGGCTGCTTGCGTTGTAGCCGTGAGAATTATTTTATTTTATTATGTTTTATTTTTATTATTTTATTACTTCCCTTCTACGTGACTTTACCGAAAGAACCAAGAAGATCACCATTAGTTATTTCATGATTTATTACCGGCTACCTGCGATGTCCCATTACATCAGTATGGGTCGATAAGGCGGACCTACGCTAACACCCAAATGTCTACTCCCGATTGACCTACTTGTGACTCGCCTTGACCTCCTCCTTGACTCACGGCTCGATGCTTGCGGCGTCGCGAGGCCTCGTGCCCTCTGCGCGTGGCGGGCCGGGAGCTGACTCGGGCGCCGATCTCTGTTCGCAAGCGCAAGAAGAGGTTTCACACTATACACGTAGCAGAGGCTTTCGCGACCAATATTATTCACAATCAACGTTTTTGGGTGTTAGATCGCCGCGTTATTTATAAATGTGTCGTAACCCTCCACCACCCGACACGGCCAATCAGTAAAAAAGTGTCACGTTGACAAAAGACAAAATAGTTCACTGCTTTAGCCCCCACACCGGTGTGTGTTGAAGCCACAGCATTTACAATTTGAGTACCAGCGAAACGTCGTACTACTCAAATTGTAAACGTTGTGGTTTCACGCTTCAACACACACCGGTGTGGGGGCTAAAGCAGCGAACTATTTTGTCTTTTGTCAACGTGACACTTTTTAAACCGATTGGCCGTGTCGGGTGGTGGAGGGTTACGACACATTTATAAATAACGCGGCGATCTAAACCCAAACACGTTATGAATCCTTTTAGGTCCTTTCGCAAATACAGTAATCCCTCGCCACATCGCGGTTCAAGTTTCGCGGCCTCAGTGCATTTTTCAAACTGATTTAAAGGCCTCATTATACCTGTGCAGCAGTAACACCATCATCGTCAACATTCATCATCACGTTCATCGAACTGCACAGGTCTGTCATCGTCATCATCATCATCATTCATCATCACGTTCATCGAACTGCACAGGTCTGTCATCGTCGTCATTGTCATCGTCATTGTCATCGTCGTCGTCGTCATTACTAGAGTCAAGTCTCAAGATACTACTGTCATTGGTGAGTGTAGAACACCATAATACGTATCGTATGAGAGACAGAGTCTGAATGACAGATAGGCCGTAAGGTGAAGACGTTTTACGTTTAATCCCGTTCCCATATATGGGGCACTAAATTCTTTTCATTCTAATAAAAAGATCTATTGCTGTTGGCCGTGAAAATAAAAGTTCTCCATGTCTATTCCTGCAGTTTATTTTTTATTATTGTTTAAAGTCGGCAATATTTCTTTCCTCGCGTAATAATATTTTGATCATCAGTGATTAGGCTTTGCGTCACGTGCTTCCCGCTAGACCAATAAGGTGGCTGCTTTTTGGGACGAGAGGTAAACATTAGTCCAAGATGTCTGCGCCCTTGTGGTCAATGTCGAGTAGTGAAGAGGAGGAAATTACGGCCAGACCTCCTTCAAAAGTCCGTAAAAAGTATTTTAAACAATGCTACATGCATCTCACATCCATAAAGAAAGAAGAAACAAAGGATTTTACACGGACACAGTGGGATACATTCAGAAACTGCGTCAAACGGTGGCTTTTTTTGCAAGGTGAGAATCGGAGAATAGCAGAAACATACAAACATTGTCTAGAAATCGAGTTTGACAATGTTCCCGAAGACGCTGGGTTTCACTCCACTTGCTACAGGCGTTTCATTGACAAAAAGCGCTTGGATGCGGCCGAGAAACGGGCCACACAGCGTCCTGATGCTCAAGATCAAAGCCAGTCTGTGCCATCGGGTAGTAACGTTAGTATCGCTGCAGTTGATTGTCCCGCAAAAAAACTCAGGTCCAGGACCGGCCTGCCAGTAGCTTGTGCTGGTCCTGTGCTTTCTGCCTTGGGCATAATTTGTAAGAAAACGGACAAGTACATTACTGTGGGAGGCAAACGCCAGAAGGACCATCTTTCACAGGCAGAAACGTCAGCACGTAGGTAAAAACAAAACACACACAAACACACATTTGAACTTGTATTCCCTTATGCTGGGTACCATGGCTAACTTTCAATTACAATTACATAATTTATGTAATGTTTATTTTACAGTCAGAGACAGATTTGCATTGTTTTGCATACAGCTACAGCCAGAACACTCAATATTGTTTAACTCTTAACACAGTTTTTTATTAGTTGAATAAGTTTTATTTATTTATTTACAGGCAATTTGCTGAAAGCTGCTGAAATGAAGGAAGACACTAGCATTCTTGTGCATATTCGAGACAAAGACTGTGTGTCTCTGGAGGTGCGATACCACAAGTCCTGTTATAGACAGTACACCAGGTTCTTGACAAAGTCTAGTGCATCAGTTACTGTGACCTCAGAAGAACAGTGAGTTCGCAATATTTTATATTAATAAATATTAATGAATAATTCCCTCACATTTTCACATTAAAAAAGTAGGAGGTTGGCCCGTGATTTCCCCCAGCTGGTGTTTCACTCCCTCAAGAAGCGCAACATAAGTGAGATGGTTTTCGTTGAGACATTGTCTGCAGATAAGCTGATAGACAGGCTACCTCATCCATCAAGTACAGAAACAACAGAGTCAACTGAGGTAACTAGCGAAATGACTGAAAACAGGGTTAGTGCAAAAGCTGGTCCACAAAGACCAAGTTCAATGGCCTCCATCAATACTGCAGAGGACACGAGGACACTTTACAGTGCGGCATTAATATTAAAGATGCTTCTGTGTGACTCTCCCGGTATGAAATGCCCGTGGCTACCCACATCAGATGACCTAAATGTGAGTGAGGCAAAATCTGTCGTTCCAATTGAACTGTACAATCTGATTTCCTGGATTATTGGTGCAACTGAGGAACCAACACTGGCCCATTATGTTGATATTCCAGATGATTTGAACCTAAAAGTGATATGTATCTGTCAAGACATTGTGTATCTTGCATCTAAGGGTCGGAGGCAGACCCCTAAATCATTGTGTCTTGGTCTAACGGTTCGCCATTTAACAGGTTCATCACAAATTGTGTCACTTGTAAATAGACTAGGACATTGTGCAGCATGGGACACAGTTGTCAGTCTAGACACTAGCCTTGCCCAACTTCAACTAGTAGAGGCAGAGACAAAATACCAAAGGGATTCTCAAAGAAGGTTCCTACAGTACTTGTGTGGGACAATATTGACTTTGCGGAGGAGACACTGTCAGGTTGTAGAACTACCCACCACACAAATGGGATTATGCTGCAAAGTTCTGTAGTTGAACCTGTGTCAACAACAAACAGACAACCACTACAGAAGGGAAAACCCTCATTGAAAGTACCCCCTAGCATCCCTGTCGAACAGTACCATCAGTCTAATAGGCAAGGACCACATAACTTGTTTCATCAGGAAAGTGTTCCATTACAGGCGGACACATACAAATTGAACACGGTGTCTGCTGTACAAACTGAACTGGCATATGTTTTTGTAAAGTCCATAGATGCTGAAAGATGCACAATACCAAGCTGGACAGGTTTACATACATTACTTCAAGGTGATGGCACTCTGCAAAAGTCAGCACTGTATTATCTTCCAGTCATTGAGGCTTCACCGACAGAGATGTCAACAGTAAACACAATTCTGAAGCGAAGTGTCCAAATTTATAATCAGCTAGAACTGGACCATATAGTGTTAGTTTTTGAAAAAGCTATATATGCCAAAGCTCAGCAAATCCGCTGGAAAGATGATGACTTTACTCAGCGTAAAGCGATTAGACTAGGTGAATTTCACACATGCATGTCCTACCTGAGCATTCTAGGAAAAAGGTTTGGAGATGCAGGACTGCAAGACATAGTCATTTAGTCCAAAGTTGTTGCCCCAGGATCCATCAATGGAGTGATCAGTGGTCATCATTACAACCGCAGCATGAGGGCACACAAACTTCTGTAGGAGAGTCTGCAACACATGAGACTTCTCACCTTCTTAGATTCTCTGCCACAAGAGGAGAGATATGAGTGTCTGGATGTCATCAATGAGATCAAATGTGCATTCCCAGACAGAACAATGGTTGTTTTGTGTGCAAATGAGATATTTGACAAAATATGTCCGAAATATGAAGACTTTGTTAAAAGAAGACATGCAGAAAAGCCAACGTTTGCCGTCTGGAGTTCATACATCGACATGGTACAGATACTCCTTCTATTTGTGAGAGCAACACGAGAATCGGATTGGCAGCTTCACCTGTCAACAGTGCGCTTGATGGCATGGTTTTTTGCGTACGATCGAGTAAATTATGCTAGGTATGTATCTTCTTACTGGCTGGAAATGATCAATTTGCCCCTCACACATCCTTCTTGCCACAGTGAGCTCAGTGTTAAAGGCCAGTGGACTGTCCAACGTCAAAGTGTCCATGGATTTGCCTCGATTGCTTGCGACCAGGCCATTGAGCAAACATGCAACAGAGATTCTAAGACAAAGGGTGGTTGGACAAGGTTAACACATAATCGGGCTGCAGTATATCGCTGGATATTGTCGCAACATGAAAGGGCTGCCATAGCAAGACAATGTGAGGCAATGGCAGGTAAATCTCCCGATATAAGGAAACGAAAAGACCTTGACAGCACACGAATTAATGCTGATGAAAGGTCTGTGACCAGAATAATTTCCACCCTAGATTCCATGCTGAATCCTTTTGACACACACCAAGATGGCATTGTGTGTCTTAGCTCTGGGACAGTAGCAGCTGAAGAAATCATGTGGGATTTGCTCGCAGCTCCGGAAAAAGGGGGAAAATGCTGTCAAAGAGTTTATGGACCAAAGACTGTTATCACCATCAGTTGACATATTTGCTCCCATCAAAACACAAAAACTGAAGACCTTTAGTGACCAAGCAAAGACAAAGAAGAAATCTGCAGCAGGCAAGGAAGTGATTCTACGTGCCGACAAGAAACTATTCTCCAGATTACTCGTCATAGGTCAAAGTAGAAAAATTGACCTGCGGGAAATTCTGTCTTACTCCTTGGGAACTGTGTCATATCCTTTAGGCAGTGCTGGCATCGTCAGCTTTTCCAGAACTATCCATGCCCCTTACAAGTGACGCCCTGTACCAACACTGCAAAAGGGCAAACTACCAAGCAGCCATAATGAGACATTCTCTGAAAGGTATAATGTGTGCCCCTTCACCCATTGGCAATGGATGGCACCTCGAGGATGGTGAGTGAACAGTGACCTGGATGACTAGAAATCCTGCCCCTGAAAGTGTGTTGCAGGCAGTCCACTGCAGTTGCAAGCATAGCAAATGTGAGACTGGAAGATGTTCCTGTATGTCTACAAGACTGTCTTGTACTGATTTATGTCGGTGCCAAAATTGTGCAAATGTTTCACAGGAAACAGAAGACCTACATGGGATGATGGCTCTGATAGTAATATGGATGATACCGATGAGTAAATATGCGCTGTGTTATAATTTAAGGCGATTTTGAGCTGTAAAGAATCTGTGGTAGAATTGTATTTCTTTTTGGCAGCATTCCAAAACAAGGGGACAGTGTAGCATTTCGAGTCATTTCAGCCAACTTGGAGCAAAGTGTGCTTATATTTGTATCTTTCTGTGATTACACAGTACCTACTGAAAATTTTGATGTACAAAACATCACAGTTTTGCTAAATTTAAAATGTTTATGTTTAATTTTGCTTAGTGCCAATCCGTGAAGTTGAAGCATATTTTCTACAAATTTGCCATATTTCATGGTCTACGTTCACACTTGAGTATATAATGCACCAAAAACTGTCTCAAGTGTTTAGGTACATATATAAGTGTCAGTTTGAGAGATATTTGGTGTTGCTAAAATGTATATAAATAAAGTTACAAACAAAACCAGCAGCATAAGATTTTCGTTTTTTCCAATTCACAATTATATACATTTATGGATTTTGAAAAAAAACTGCAGGGTATTTTGCGGAGAACTTTTAACATAAAGTCGAAAATGGTTTTGTCTATGAAAAAAATCATTTAAAAAGTAGTTCCCAGGTGTGGGAACGAAAATCATTTTCTAGCCACTTTTTCCTAGTTCACCTTACGGCCTAAGACCTGTTCTTCACCTGAGGACGGCTGCTTGCGTTGTGGCTGAAACGTCGTGAGAATTATTTTATTATGTTTTAATTTTTATTATTTTATTATTTCCCTTCTACGTGATGACTTTACCGAAAGAACCACCAAGAACGGTTAAAATGACTTGCATTCCTCTCCCAGCTTATCTAAACGTCTACAAGTTGATTATAGTTTACAGCGCTGCAGTTGTGTCCATCCACTAGTGGATGAAATGTCTCCAACACACGGGGAAATTAATGACCATACTTCACCACGCTGGTCACTGTGTAATGACCATACTTCACCACCAATGTGTAATGACCATATTTCACCACGCTGGTCACTGTGTAGTGACCACACTTCACCACGCTGTGTAATGACCATACTTCACCACCAATGTGTAATGACCACACTTCACCACGCTGGTCAATGCGTAATGTCCATACTTCACCACGCTGGTCAATGCTTAATGACCTATACTCTTTGGTTCTTTCGGTAAAGCCACTTAGGTGTAAAATAACATTAATTAAAATTTAATTTAATTGAGCACGTAGGTTTATAAAATAAATGTAATTTAAATAAAATTGACTTTAAATTAATTATATTAAATGTATTAAAATTTTGATATGAAATAAATTAAATTTAAATTAATTTAAAAAAATGTAAATAAAATTTTAAGCTAATTGATTTATTAAAATTTAGATACGAAATAAATTAAATTTAAATCAATTAAAAATATTAAATTTTTTTAAAATTAATTGATTTATTAAAATGTAATTTCTTTTCTTTTAATCCCTCTCCTAGTCTAGGCAAGGCCTCAGGGTGTACGGGGTCATTTCACAACAACAACAGCAACAACAGCAACAACAACAGCAACAACAGCAGCAGCAACAGCAACAACAGCAACAGCAGCAACAACAGCAGCAACAACAGCAACAACAACAGCAGCAACAACAGCAACAACAACAGCAACAACGCTTCTCTTGAGAAAATGTTTTTTATAAAAACAAGTGAACGTACCTTACCTTGACACTCGCGAACTTTAATGATTATTAAAACAATTAGAATTAAACTGAACACTCACTCACGCACGCACACAGATGCACACAGACGCACGTGCGTTCAGCGTTGTGCAATAAAAATGGTGGCGGCCACGTGTCAAAGTGGGGGGGGGCAGCGATCTGATTGGTCGCCACGTGTCAAAGTGGGGGGGGAGGGGGGGCAGCGATCTGATTGGTCGTCACGTGTCAAAGTGGGGGGAGGGGAGAGGGGCAGCGATCTGATTGGTCGTCACGTGTCAAAGTGGGGGGGGGGGGGAGGGGGCAGCGATCTGATTGGTCGTCACGTGTCAAAGTGGGGGGGGGGGGGGGGACAGCGATCTGATTGGTCGTCACGTGTCAAAGTGGGGGGAGGGGAGGGGGGCAGCGATCTGATTGGTCGTCACGTGTCAAAGTGGGGGGGGGGGGGGGACAGCGATCTGATTGGTCGTCACGTGTCAAAGTGGGGGGGGGAGGGCAGCGATCTGATTGGTCGTCACGTGTCAAAGTGGGGGGGGGCAGCGATCTGATTGGTCGTCACGTGTCAAAGTGGGGGGAGGCAGCGATCTGATTGGTCGTCACGTGTCAAAGTGGGGGGGGGGGGGGAGGGGCAGCGATCTGATTGGTCGTCACGTGTCAAAGTGGGGGGGGGGGGAGGGCAGCGATCTGATTGGTCGTCACGTGTCAAAGTGGGGGGGGAGGGGCAGCGATCTGATTGGTCGTCACGTGTCAAAGTGGGGGGGGGGGCAGCGATCTGATTGGTCGTCACGTGTCAAAGTGGGGGGGGGGGGGGGGGGCAGCGATCTGATTGGTCGTCACGTGTCAAAGTGGGGGGGGGGGGGGGGGGGCAGCGATCTGATTGGTCGTCACGTGTCAAAGTGGGGGGGGGGAGGGCAGCGATCTGATTGGTCGTTACGTTTCAAAGTGGGGGGGGGGGGACAGTGATCCGTTAAATATTAAATCCTTTATATTAAGTTCGCTTGCTTGCTTGCTTACGACCGTGCAAATCTTTCGCTCGTTTTTTAACCCACTTCCCGTGATCCAATCGAGCTGACATTTTGCACACAGACTCGTTGTGCGAGACAATTGATGTTCGTGAAAAAAAATTCCAAAATTTTCCACTTTTTAGGAAAAAAATTTGTTTTCATATTTTATTTAAAATACCAATGTGATAAAAACGAAACTCTTACTCAAGAAAAAACTGAAATGAATAATAAAATAAAACCGCCGCCACGCATATAAAGGATTTATAGTGAAAAACTTTGTTTTTACGGGTTAATTTTTTAAATCCTTTATAATAAGTTCACTTGCTTGCTTAGGACCGTGCAAATCTTTAGGTCGTTTTTTAACCCACTTCCCGTGATCCAATCGAGCTGACATTTTGCACACAGACTCGTTGTGCGTAACAATTGCTTTTAGTGAAACAAAAATTCCAAAGTTTTCCACTTTTTAGGAAAAAAATGTTTTTTCATATTTTATTTAAAATACCAATGTGATCAAAATGAAACTCTTACTCGAGAAAAACAGAAATGAATAATAAAATAAAACCGATGCCACGCATGTAAAGGATTTATAGTGAAAAACTTTGTTTTTACGGGTTAATTTTTTAACAACCGTGTTTATGAATGTCCACAAGAATACAAAGTGTTGGCATCTCTCAATCACATTTCCCTCAAACCACCAATTACAGTTTGGACGGCAGTATCACAAATATTCAAAGAGGTTTAAAATATACAGAAACAATATCTTGCACGTCCCGACACTTTCGACAAATTTTAACTGCAAACGCAATCATCAGATCAGCAATTAAATACGTCCCGTACGTTTGTTGCGTTGGCAAGGACGACACGAAGACAGTCGTTGCAGGGGCTGACGCCAAACGGGTTACTAGGAGCTTCCGCCTAGCTTTTCGGGGAAGGGATAATACAAGACTTTGGATAAGCTCAATCTCCCCAGGGGAAAGGGTACACGGGGGGTTCCCTACGCCTCCCAGACTAACGGGGTCTACCCACAGCGGGGTAAAGTAGCCCCCGAACTTGCTGCTATTTCTCCGCTACCCTGGGTCCCCGCTTCCCCACCGCTCACGAACCCGGCTCCTGGCGAAAACCTCGTCCACGTCACCGGTCACCCCCCCCTCAAATACTCGAGGGGACATGATGTCACTTTTCGCGAGGCGAGTGTGACATCCCGTCGCCACTCTACCCCTCAACACGTTGGCCACATTCTCAAACGGAGAACTCACAAACGCCAGTGATTAACTTAAATCGCATATATAAGCTCCTAGCTTGGCAGTGTCTCATTCTTCACCTGAGGACGGCTGCTTGCTTTGTGGCCGAAACGTCGTGAGAATTATTTTATTATGTTTTTTTTCATTATTTTATTATTTTATTACTTCCCTTCTACGTGACTTACCGAAAGAACCAAGAAGATGAATCCCTGCAGTCACGAAAGCTTTAAATCGAAATTTTATTATGTTTTATTTTTATTATTTTATTACTTCCCTTCTACGTGATGACTTTACCGAAAGAACCAAGAAGATGAATCCCTGCAGTCACGAAAACTTTAAATCGAAATTTAAATTGCAAGACCGCAAAGGACGCAAGACGACAATCAACGCCGCCGCCGCCCGTTGTGCCTACACGTTCCAGAAGACCCGGTTAAGGACCTTGTTGACGTTCCTGATCAGAGTGGCATTGTATCTCCACAGCGTCAGGTCCACGACCAACGACTCGAGCGGCAGGTCGGGCCGCTTGGCCGCTCGGTAGTGGTGCATGATGGCCGTGTCTCCGGGCACCGTCTCCGAGATGCCCAGCGCGTTGAGCGCACTGTGCACCGAAGTCTGCAGCACCGCGCGCGGGTTCACGATCATCTTGGTCGGGTTGAAGACCTCCGGCTGGTTCGGCTCCCGTCTGATGCGGCGCATGATGTTGACGCCCGGGATGGCGTCCCACGCCTGGAACTTCGACCCAAACTCTTCCGACGCCGTGTCGGGAAACACGTGGTTTTCGAACAAGTAAATCTCGGCTCCGTACCTGTCGTTCAAGTGCCGTACGAGGTCCTTCCAGTCGGCGTGCTTCAACGGGACGATCACTTCGTCTATGTCCGTGAGGACCAGGTAGCGCGTGCTGTACATGTGCCGATACACGCAGTCGTTGAGCGCCGCTATCTGGCCGTAGTAGTGCAGCTCGCCCGGGTGCTCGGGGTAGTGCCACCCTTTGGACACTCGCACGTAGTCCGCGATGGGCCACTGGACGACCTCGACGAGGCCCGTCTCGACGTAGTAGAGGAGCACTCTGTTCAGCTCGGAGCTGCAGCTCGTGTTGTACACGGTCACGCGGCCCGCGCCCAAGATGCGGTACATCTCGATCGCCTGCACGAACTGCAGCGCGTTGCCGTAGTTGCCGAAGAGCGTCGAGATGCAGACGCTGAATTCCCGCGTGAAGGTTCGGGGCGCGCGGAGCCGATTTCGCACGGGCATGAACACCCACTCGGCCTCTTCCTCGCCCGGTGTTGCGCGCGCCCGCCGGACGGACACGTGTCGCGGCGCACAGCCCGGCGGCTCCGTGCACAGGAAGTCGGCCGCGCCGTACGGGAAGTCGAAGTGATCCGAGTGGATGTAGGTGCTGGCGGTGACCGTCACGATCCCCGAGCGCCCCCGGCAGCAGAAGCGGCACGAGAGCGCGTCCGGCTCGTACCGGTTGGCGATGCCGATGACACGCGTGCTCCGACCGCCCTCGCGCAGGTCGTGGTACGCCGACACCAGGAATGTGTTGGTGTGAGGCACGCGCACGATGGACGTGTCTTGCAGCGCTCCCCGTTGCCCGCACAGCGTCACGCGGTCGATCTTAGCTGAAGCGGAGCCCGGCTTTGGCGTCAAGACGGACGAGTTGCTGAGCGCGTGGCGGTCGTCGCGAACGAGCGAGCCAGTCCTGCGGAACTTGTACGCGACGCTCAGCAGCAAGAAGACGGTGGGCAGCAGCGAGAGGAACAGGACCGGGGGGCGTAGCTTCATCATCGTCGTCGAGGCGTGCACGGAGACAAGACGTCTGGATCAAATCTCTAGCCCGCCGTCTCAGGACGAAAAGTCTGATGTCGCTGGCCTGTAATTACATTTACGTGAAAAAAAAACACGCGCACAGAGCTTCGCATCAAAAATGCACAACACTTTACACAATTCCAGTTCAGGCAAACCTCACGTTTCAAAAAGCACTCCAAATCAAAAGACTGTATTGGCCTCGGGGCGGATATTTACAGGTACAACTCTCTGCAATTCTAGATTTGAAGCTTTCGTGACTGCAAGGATTCATATTCTTAGGTTTTTTCGGTAAAGTCACCGTGTAGGTAAAACATCAAAATTAATAAAAGTAAAATAAAATAAAATGCACGACGTTTCGGAGGCAACACAAGCTTCCGTCTTCAGGTGGAACCGTCACAGCCACGACAGCCGTATCAAGTACATGAAAGATTGCAGGAGCTACCACTCCGTTTATATAAAAAGTGTGCCGTACTTGGCCCTTCCCCTCTCCAACCATTATATATACGGAGTGGTAGCTCTTGCAATCTCTCATTTAATAATAAAATCATTCTCACCACGTTTCGGCTACAACGCAAGCAGCCGTCCTCAGGTGAAGAACAGGTCTGTCGGGAAGGCAGCGTCTGAAACGGGAAGACAGCGTTTCAGACGCTCAGGTGCAAAGTCCAGAGGGGAGTCAATGTAATTGTATAAATTACAACGAATTCTATTAATCTGAAAATATGCAGTACATAACACCAGCTGGGTTGGTGACATTTAATGAGCATACAATGGATTGTTATTTTGAGAATATGCAGTGCATATTACCGGTTGGGTTAGTTATAGTTAGTTAGATTAGTTAGATAAGCATGCATTCAATGGTGTATTACTAAATAATACGCTCCCAGCAGCACTGAGACTGTAGCTGTTAAAATGTATTTTTTTTATTTCTCTCAATTTCAAAAGATGATCTAAATACACCATTGGAACCTCATTTGCCAGTAAAAAGCTGATAATTGTTTTTTTTTTACCCTTCTATCTGGCAACAAAACTGACACCTTTTTTTACAAGGAGTCATGTTTACATAGACCACAATACCTGCAGTGATAATGCAAAGAAAAAACACAACCGTAGGCTTTCGCGACCAATGCTATTCATAATCAACGATTTTTGGGTTTAGATCGCGTTTATTTATAAATGTGTCGTGACCCTCCACCACCCGACACGGCCAATCAGTAAAAATGTGTCACGTTGACAAAGACAAATAGTTCACTGCTTTAGCCCACCGGTGTGTTGAAGCAACAACATTTACAATTTGAGTACGACGTTTCGCTGGTAATTGCAACCAGAATCATCGGGCAATTCGCCAGAATGGTGAGGCTCTCCTGTGTCTCCCGTTCTTATATAGAGCAGCAGCAGGGTGACGTCATCATTAACTCGTTAACTCATCAGGTGCAAAGATTCAAGGGGGGAGTGATTGTAATTATATACTAGATTAGTAATCAGGCTATTGTTACGATGCGAGTTGTAGATTAGTAATCATTTGGAATGTGTTTTATTGTGATTATGCTACATTAGTAATCAGTTAGTGGTTGTTTCCCTTATAAGTAATTGTAATGTATCTTATTTAATAATACGCTTCCAGGCCGCACTAAGCCTGTAGCTGTCTGAGCGATTAAAGTTATTTCTGTTTCTCTCAATTTCAATCGATTCTCTAATTAGTCTTTGCCAGTAGTAACTAGTTTTACACAACACTTCCACGTTGTCAAAATCAATTGAGTGTCCCTGTTGGCATGCATGTTCTGCTACTGCCGACAGTTGTGTTTGTGATAGTTTAATATTTCTCTGGTGTTCTTTTAGTCTTACACTAACGTTACGCCCTGTTTGTCCAATATAACATCTGCCACATACACAATTAATCCGATATACACCTTCTGTTGATAATTTAGGTAATTCGTCTTTAGTGCACGTTACTAGTTGTTGAATTTTGTGTACTGTACCAAATCTTACTGTAATGTTTTGCTTTTGCAAAACACGGGCTAATTTATCAGTTACTCCTGAGATAAATGGTATTTTTATTGTTTTAATAATCTGATCGCTTTCAGCAGTGTTGCTTTGCGATCGTGATTTGGCTTTTAGTGCTCTGTTAATTTGAGCATTATTGTAGCCATTCTGTCTTAGTGCTTCTTTAACATGTTTAATCTCTCTCACTAGACTTTCACCATCTGACACTGTTTTAGCCCGATGTATGAGCGTCTTGATAAGAGAGGATTTCTGAGCTGGGTGATGATGCGAATCTGCATTCAGATAGGCATCAGTGTGCGTTGGCTTTCTGTAAACGCTGTGTGTTATTTTACCGTTTGGGCCATGCCCAAGTAAAATATCCAGGAACGGGAGTGTGTTATTCACCTCCATTTCCATGGTGAACTGAATGGCCGGGTTTTGTGCATTGAGATGATTTAGAAAATCGTTAAGTGTATCTTTACCATGTGGCCAGACAACCAAAGTGTCATCCACATATCTAAACCAAAAGGATGGTTTTAATGTGCTCGAGGCAAGTGCTCTGGTTTCAAAGTTTTCCATGTACAAATTTGCTATAGCAGGAGATAAAGGAGAGCCCATTGCTGCTCCCTCCCTTTGTTTAAAGAATTCGCCTCTCCATAAGAAGTAAGTGTTATTTAGACAATGGTCTGCGAGTTTCGGAATATCTTTTGCTAAACCTGTATTCTTTACCAGTGTATCAAGTAATTTAAGCGACTCGCTCACTGGAACCTTAGTGAATAGCGAAATCACATCAAAACTCACCAAAATATCATTAGGGTTAAGTTTAATATCTTTGATCATATTCACAAGATGTTCTGAATTTCTTATGAATGATGATGTCCTACCGATGTAAGGCTGAATTTGTTTAGTTACATATTTTGCTAATTTATAGGTGGCAGAGCCAATTGTACTGACTATAGGTCGTAAAGGGATGCCGACTTTATGGATCTTTGGTAGCCCATACAGTCTAGGTGGTTTTGAAGCCCTTGGCTTCATTAGGAATTGCTCATTTTTTGGGATTAATGAATTTGCAATGATTGCAGTAGTCTTACGTTCCAAAGTATTAGTTGGATCTCGTTTAATTTTAATGTAGGTACTTTCCTCTAATAAATCTTTAATTTTATTATCATAATCGCTTCGTGACATCACTACTGTAGTGCGGCCCTTGTCAGCTGCTAGGATTTGAATATCTTTGTTTAGACGAAGCTCTCTTAAGGCTTTTGCCTCGTTCGAGCTAATATTTACTTTAGGTACTTTACTATTCTCAATAATTTTGGCAACCTCGTGTCTAGTCATCTCTGTCTCATTATGTGGAAGGAGTCTTACTGCTGATTCTACCTCAGCAATTATCTCATCCACTGGAATTGTGCGTGGGGTAACGGCAAAGTTAAGGCCTTTAGAAAGGACAGAAATCATGTCAGTGGTTAAATCAGTGTTAGTCAAGTTCATTACGGTTTTGTTTTCAAATTGTTCGTTTTTAATAGGGATTTGTTTATTGTAAAGTCTAGAAAATTTGTTAATTTGGTTAGCATTTGTTAGATTAAACACATTATCAGCCGATTGTTGTGTTATAGTATCGATTATATTCCAATCATGCATGGACACACTATTGCTTATATTTAAATGTAAATGCTTTAGCGATTCAGAAATGTTGGATAATTCACTCCTGTTGTGTTGTATTCTTTCTATTAATAATAATTCGCTAGCTTTGTGTAGTATTTTGTTAGCCTTAGAAGACTTTATGTGATGTGTTATTTTAACTGCGTTTGGTATTACCTTCGAATCTCTGCACCTTTTGAGGAACGCCAATGAAGATATCAATTTCATCCGCTTAATGCGGAGCTTCTCCAATTTTCTGGTTTTAAGAAAAGTATCCTCCCCATAGAGGTTAGTCAGTTTAACACGTAGGCTTTCGCGACCAATGTTATTCATAATCAACGATTTTTGGGTTTAGATCGCGTTTATTTATAAATGTGTCGTGACCCTCCACCACCCGACACGGCCAATCAGTAAAAATGTGTCACGTTGACAAAGACAAATAGTTCACTGCTTTAGCCCACCGGTGTGTTGAAGCAACAACATTTACAATTTGAGTACCAGCGAAACGTCGTACTCAAATTGTAAATGTTGTTGCTTCAACACACCGGTGGGCTAAAGCAGTGAACTATTTGTCTTTGTCAACGTGACACATTTTTACTGATTGGCCGTGTCGGGTGGTGGAGGGTCACGACACATTTATAAATAAACGCGATCTAAACCCAAAAATCGTTGATTATGAATAACATTGGTCGCGAAAGCCTACGTGTTAAACTGACTAACCTCTATGGGGAGGATACTTTTCTTAAAACCAGAAAATTGGAGAAGCTCCGCATTAAGCGGATGAAATTGATATCTTCATTGGCGTTCCTCAAAAGGTGCAGAGATTCGAAGGTAATACCAAACGCAGTTAAAATAACACATCACATAAAGTCTTCTAAGGCTAACAAAATACTACACAAAGCTAGCGAATTATTATTAATAGAAAGAATACAACACAACAGGAGTGAATTATCCAACATTTCTGAATCGCTAAAGCATTTACATTTAAATATAAGCAATAGTGTGTCCATGCATGATTGGAATATAATCGATACTATAACACAACAATCGGCTGATAATGTGTTTAATCTAACAAATGCTAACCAAATTAACAAATTTTCTAGACTTTACAATAAACAAATCCCTATTAAAAACGAACAATTTGAAAACAAAACCGTAATGAACTTGACTAACACTGATTTAACCACTGACATGATTTCTGTCCTTTCTAAAGGCCTTAACTTTGCCGTTACCCCACGCACAATTCCAGTGGATGAGATAATTGCTGAGGTAGAATCAGCAGTAAGACTCCTTCCACATAATGAGACAGAGATGACTAGACACGAGGTTGCCAAAATTATTGAGAATAGTAAAGTACCTAAAGTAAATATTAGCTCGAACGAGGCAAAAGCCTTAAGAGAGCTTCGTCTAAACAAAGATATTCAAATCCTAGCAGCTGACAAGGGCCGCACTACAGTAGTGATGTCACGAAGCGATTATGATAATAAAATTAAAGATTTATTAGAGGAAAGTACCTACATTAAAATTAAACGAGATCCAACTAATACTTTGGAACGTAAGACTACTGCAATCATTGCAAATTCATTAATCCCAAAAAATGAGCAATTCCTAATGAAGCCAAGGGCTTCAAAACCACCTAGACTGTATGGGCTACCAAAGATCCATAAAGTCGGCATCCCTTTACGACCTATAGTCAGTACAATTGGCTCTGCCACCTATAAATTAGCAAAATATGTAACTAAACAAATTCAGCCTTACATCGGTAGGACATCATCATTCATAAGAAATTCAGAACATCTTGTGAATATGATCAAAGATATTAAACTTAACCCTAATGATATTTTGGTGAGTTTTGATGTGATTTCGCTATTCACTAAGGTTCCAGTGAGCGAGTCGCTTAAATTACTTGATACACTGGTAAAGAATACAGGTTTAGCAAAAGATATTCCGAAACTCGCAGACCATTGTCTAAATAACACTTACTTCTTATGGAGAGGCGAATTCTTTAAACAAAGGGAGGGAGCAGCAATGGGCTCTCCTTTATCTCCTGCTATAGCAAATTTGTACATGGAAAACTTTGAAACCAGAGCACTTGCCTCGAGCACATTAAAACCATCCTTTTGGTTTAGATATGTGGATGACACTTTGGTTGTCTGGCCACATGGTAAAGATACACTTAACGATTTTCTAAATCATCTCAATGCACAAAACCCGGCCATTCAGTTCACCATGGAAATGGAGGTGAATAACACACTCCCGTTCCTGGATATTTTACTTGGGCATGGCCCAAACGGTAAAATAACACACAGCGTTTACAGAAAGCCAACGCACACTGATGCCTATCTGAATGCAGATTCGCATCATCACCCAGCTCAGAAATCCTCTCTTATCAAGACGCTCATACATCGGGCTAAAACAGTGTCAGATGGTGAAAGTCTAGTGAGAGAGATTAAACATGTTAAAGAAGCACTAAGACAGAATGGCTACAATAATGCTCAAATTAACAGAGCACTAAAAGCCAAATCACGATCGCAAAGCAACACTGCTGAAAGCGATCAGATTATTAAAACAATAAAATACCATTTATCTCAGGAGTAACTGATAAATTAGCCCGTGTTTTGCAAAAGCAAAACATTACAGTAAGATTTGGTACAGTACACAAAATTCAACAACTAGTAACGTGCACTAAAGACGAATTACCTAAATTATCAACAGAAGGTGTATATCGGATTAATTGTGTATGTGGCAGATGTTATATTGGACAAACAGGGCGTAACGTTAGTGTAAGACTAAAAGAACACCAGAGAAATATTAAACTATCACAAACACAACTGTCGGCAGTAGCAGAACATGCATGCCAACAGAGACACTCAATTGATTTTGACAACGTGGAAGTGTTGTGTAAAACTAGTTACTACTGGCAAAGACTAATTAGAGAATCGATTGAAATTGAGAGAAACAGAAATAACTTTAATCGCTCAGACAGCTACAGGCTTAGTGCGGCCTGGAAGCGTATTATTAAATAAGATACATTACAATTACTTATAAGGGAAACAACCACTAACTGATTACTAATGTAGCATAATCACAATAAAACACATTCCAAATGATTACTAATCTACAACTCGCATCGTAACAATAGCCTGATTACTAATCTAGTATATAATTACAATCACTCCCCCCTTGAATCTTTGCACCTGATGAGTTAACGAGTTAATGATGACGTCACCCTGCTGCTGCTCTATATAAGAACGGGAGACACAGGAGAGCCTCACCATTCTGGCGAATTGCCCGATGATGCTGGTTGCAATTACCAGCGAAACGTCGTACTCAAATTGTAAATGTTGTTGCTTCAACACACCGGTGGGCTAAAGCAGTGAACTATTTGTCTTTGTCAACGTGACACATTTTTACTGATTGGCCGTGTCGGGTGGTGGAGGGTCACGACACATTTATAAATAAACGCGATCTAAACCCAAAAATCGTTGATTATAAAAAACACAACTCTGATAATGTATGCACTGTCCTTGAAGTTGACTAGGCTCTAAGGAAAGCTGTCTCGGGTGTGGACCAATCAACTTCAAGGACAGTGCATACATTATCAGAGTTATGTTTTTTGTTTGCATTATGACTGCAGGTATTGTGGTCTATGCAAACAAGACTCCTTGTAAAAAGGTGTCAGTTTTGTTGCCAGATAGAAGGGTACAAAACTAATAATCATGATCTAAATAGTCGTGGCCAATAACAATTCGTTTCACACAAACATCGACATATTTCCTTGGTGTTATTTGAGTCTTACTACTGGCCAATAATAATTATACAAGCTGTTGAAATTAAGAGAAATACAAATATTTTCAAATAATTACACAGCCACCACCACGAGGCTCCTGCTGGAGAGGCACAGAGAGAAGAACAAAGCTGTGCACGTGTCGTTCCTCGACCTTGAAAAGGCATTTGACAGGGTCCCCCACGACCTCATCTGGCACTCGCTTCGATCCCATGGAGTCCCTGAAACCTACGTTCATTGGGTGCAACTCCTATACAAGAACGTCACCAGTGCAGTCAGGTGTGCAGTGGGCATATTGCCGCCATTTCCCATCAGCGTTGGAGTGCACCAAGGATCGGCCCTGTCACCACTCCTGTTTATCCTGTGCATGGACACGATCACTGCCGACCTGCACACGCCCCTGCCATGGTCAATTCTCTACGCGGATGACGTCCTCCTCTCAGATGAAGAGAGAGGAGAAGTGGAAAGACAAACGCGCCTGTGGAAGGAACGTTTGGACGAAAACGGGATGAGGTTCAACATCAAAAAGACAGAGTATATGGAGTGTGGCTCCCAAACCGACGGCACCATCAGCATTGACGGAGAAGATCTGAAGAAAGTGACGGACTTTAAGTACCTGGGCTCCACCATCAGCTCAGATGGTAGCATCACGACTGATGTGAGGTCACGAGTCAATGCGGCATGGATGAAGTGGAGGAAAGTCACCGGAGTCCTCTGTGATAGGAAAATGCCGGATAGGCTGAAGGGAAAAATTTACAAGACCATCGTCCGACCGGTGGCACTCTATGAATCCGAGTGCTGGCCAGCCACAACTGTACACGAACAAGCTCTCCACACCATGGAGATGAGGATGCTCAGATGGAGCCTCGGACTCACTCGATGGGATCGTGTCATGAACGAAGACGTTCGGAAGCGACTTGGTGTGGCCCCCATTGCGGACAAGATGCTTGAGGCAAGGCTTCGGTGGGTACGGCCATGTGATGCGAAGTGAAGAGTCATCAGTGGCCAAGACTGCCATGCGTATTGAGCCAGAGGGCCGCCGTCCACGCGGACGTCCAATGGATGGATCGAATAAAGGAAGACATAAAGACGGTCAAC